>NW_027099810.1:0-177045 GCF_031753505.1 Anomalospiza imberbis | reverse complement strand
AACACCAAAGCTGTGGCTATGTTTGTGATGGGGTCATAGGTAAAGTTCACTAGGTTCCACCGGGATTGGAATTCCTTTTCAAAATCAGCGGCACTGTCCCAAACTATTTTCCGAATCTCAGTAGGAAAAGTGCCTTCTTCACCTTCTCTTATAATCGAGGCAGCAACCGACTGCATCCCTAATTGAGCCTGGATACAGCTGAGAGCTAAAGAAACGTTCTTTTGTGTGGCACCGAGTGCATCAATTACCAATTTGTGATCATTTACGCTTGCTTCCTCCCAACTTGGTAATATGTTTGATAGCAAGCGCTGATGTCTTCCCAAGGCCAAGAAGGACGACTGCAGTGGTTGTTGGAATTTGGTCAAATCTAGTGGTGGCAGCCAATGTGTTCATTAATACTTCTGAATCAATGCTATTTAGAATTCCCAATCCTGTTCCCACAGCACCGGTTATGTCTCTTAGCATCCGTCTTTTAGAAGGGTTCCGCTGTCGCAACCAGGTCGTCCAACCCTGAAAAGAAGTTGACAAAAAAGGTGAACAAGCTGGCTGAATTTCTGAGACATTTTTTTGCATCAGCAAAATCAGGGGTATTTAACCCCATCGTTTGGGAATTGGGGAGTGTTTGACACCCCAGGATCTGGGATTTGGAGGGTTTGATCCTAAAATTTGGGGTTCGGGGCTGGGAGGGGGGGGGGTAGGGCTTGACATCCCAGAGTTTGGGTTTGAGGGTGTTTGACCCCCCCAGTGTTTGAACCCCAGGATCTGGGGTGTTTGACCCGCTGGGTTTGGGGTCGGGGTTGAGAGCAGAGCCATTTCCTGGAAACAGCGGTGGGACCGGGACTGGTAACAGGATCGGGATCGGGAATGGGAGTGGGATCGGGGTCGGGAATGAGATCGGGAACGGGAACAGAAATGGGAATGGGATTGGGATCGGGAACAGGATCAGGAACAGGATTGGGCTCGGGAAGGGGAGAGGCCCTGGCCCAATAATGGACCCCTCCCCCAGGGAGCGACCCTGCCCCAATCCCGGGATGGAGCAATCCCCTCAATCCCAGACCCCTCCCCAATTCCCAAACCCTCCCCAATGCCAGCCCCTGACCCAGTCCCAGACCCCTCCCCAGTCGCTGAACGGACCCTCCCTCAATCCCAGCCCGCCCCGATCCGGATCGGAGCCATCCCCGGAGCCTCCCCCATTCCCGGACCGGAGCCTTCAATCCCTTTTTGGGGCGGCTCCTGCCGCTTCCAGCCCATTTTTGGGGGATCCAAACGGCTCCGGGGACCCTCCCCACTTTGGGGGTGTTGGGGTGGCCCCAGGGCCGCCCCGAGGGCCGAGGGGGGATGGAAACCCCCAAAGCCGGGGGGCTCCTGGGGGTCCCCAGTTCCCCCCGTCCCCACCCCAAAACAGCTCCTGGCCAATCAGAGCGCGCGGCGCTGCTGACAACTCAGTTGCCGGGCCGGCGATTTTCAGCCAATCAGCGCCTGCGATAGCGCTGCTCATCGGTTGCCAGGCAGATCAAAACGCTTCTCAATGCGCTAGCCAATCAGAGACTGCGCGGGGCCATTTCTAGCCAATCAGAGCGCTTGTTCTCGATGACTCCTCAGTCGCCAGGCGGACCCGCAGCGCCCAGCGCTCCCCGGGAGCGGAATTTGGGGAGGGGGGAGGTGACCCTGGGGATGGGGATGGGGCGTGCGGGGGCAGCTGGGGCCGGACTGGTGGCACTGGTGGTGCTGAGAGCCCCCCCGGCCGCGGGGGGTCGCGGTGAGAAGGGGTTGGGGGCCCCAAATTAAACCAAAGAGGGATCGGGAACCCCCACGGAGCAGGAGGGGCCTGGAACCCCCAAAACCAAACACGGGGGAGGGGAGCGGGGATTGGGGGAACGATGGGGAAGGCGGGGGAAAGAGGGGGATGGGACACCCAAAAAGGATCAAGACAACTTGAGGTGGCCACCTTTATATGTGGATGGTAGCCAATGGTAGCCAATGCTTTTTCCCAGTCCATGGGATCCCAGTCTGTGCAATCCCAGTCGATGTGGTCCCAGTCCATATAATCTCAACCCAGTTTATCCCAGTGTGTACCGTCCTGATCCCTATGGTCCCATTCCATATGGTCCCAGTCCATAGGATCTCAGTCCAGGTGATCCCAGCCCATGTTTGATCCCAGTCTGTGTGGTGCTGCACACACTGCCAGGGTCTGAAATTCCAGTCACCAGCCAGGAAAAAATGTTCCTACCCTTGAATGTCCTTGCTGTCCTCTCAACGAGTTATAATAAAACTAAAATTCAGTAAAATTTTAATTTAAATAAAATAGAATAAAAATGAAATTTAAAAATTTCAACTCTTACAACCCTCCTAGGGCTCCGCTGCTGGAATCAGCAGGAGTGGTGTTGGCCTCTTCAGGGGAGTTAGAGTGGGACCCGACCAGAGCGGGGGCCCTTAAACCCCAAAAATCCAGCCTGGGGGGCAAAACATCCCCTACAGCGGCTTGGAGTGAGTCCCCCAGAAAAATGTCACTTAAAGCTGTCATGATCACCCCTGAAAAGGGGCTTGTGGGGCTGTGGCCCCACAAACACCTGAAAATGGGGAGGAAAAAACACCCTTGGAGGGGTGAGGTCCCCCCAAACATCCCTAACAAGAGAAAAACTCCTCTTCAGAGGGGCCTGAAGACCCTTCAGGGCACTCGAGGAGGGACAAGATCCCCTCCTCTGCTGGGGCCTCTCCGAGCCGGGAGCTCTCCCGTTGGCGGCTGCCCTCGGGGGAGCCCCGAACGACGGCGGCTCCTGGGCTGAGCCCCCCTCAGCCGGGGCTGTGGAGGGAACTGGGGGGGATGGGACGGGGCCTGGGGGTCCTGGGGTGACCTGGGGGAGCCTCAGTGGGTCCCACCTCCCCCTGTGCCCCCTCTCCCACCCCCTTCCCAATATTGCCCCCAAACAAAAGCTTGTGGCTGTGCCAGCGCCCCCACTGACCTCCAGCCCTGGGAACCTGGAGCAAGCGGAAACCACAACTTTGCAAATGCTACCTGTGCCTGAAGCAAATGGAAAGAGAACTGGGGTGTGAAAAATAAAGCTTGTTTATTTTCAGAAAAACAGCAAAGAAAACACAGAACACATTTACATTGTAAGAATATTTGTAACAACAACTATCTATGGAACGTATATACCTAAGAACATATCTAACAAAAGTCTATGAAACGTATTTACAGAAGACAAAAAGAAGCCCTAAAACCTATAGCCTAAAGACAACAACAAACTCTACAAGGTATGTACAAAAGGGTGGCATCTCTGTCCGGGATCTCCATCGGTCCTTGAGGAAAAGCAAGAGGCACGGTCACTCCAATCAGGCAGAGAGGGCTCTTCCATGTGCCCCCAGGCTGGCCCAGCAAGCGCAGCACAGGCTGGGGATGGCCACCAGAACCCAATGCACCGGGTCCCACATCCCTGAGCAGGGACCACCCAGCCCAGTCCCAGCCTGGCAGCAGGGGACCCGCTCTGCCTGTGGGGACCACATGCCTGTCCTGCTGCTGGTATTGCTCTTCATCCCAAGATCATGGCCTCTTCCTCATCTTTCTCATCAATGTCCATGTCCTCAAGGTACTCTTCCATTTCCACGTCCATCTCCTCTTCCACATCTACCTCCATCTCTTCTTCACCAGTCTCTTCTCCATCCACTTCCATCTCCTCCTCTGTATCAATCTCCATGTCCACCTCCATCTCTTCCTCTCCAGTCTCTTCTCCATCCACTTCCATCTCCTCCTCTGTATCCATCTGCATGTCCACCTCCATCTCTTCCTCTCCAGTCTCTTCTCCATCCACTTCCATCTCCTCCCCTGTATCAATCTCCATGTCCACCTCCATCGCATTGTCTCCACTCTCTTCTCCATCCACTTCCATGTCCTCCTCTCTATCAGCCTGCATGTCCACCTCCATCTCGTCCTCTCTCTCGGTGACAGCCTGCAGAGGTAGCAACACCTCAGAGTGGGGTCCCTGTCCCACCCCATCCCCACAGAACTCCAGCCCAGCCGGGCAGCTGGGGGGTGTCCACCTCCATGGAATGGCACCGTACCTTCCTCAGGACAAATGTGAGCATCCTGCAGGGACGGATGACAAAATCCAGGCAACAGAGAGCTTTCAGGACTGATGGGAGTATCAGGGCGCAGGTGACGAGAAGAGTGACAGGGAGCATGGTGAAGGGTGAGCTGGCACGAGGGCTGGCACAGGGTGGGCTGACACAAGGGCCAGTGGTTGTGTTGTGCTCTTTGCTGGACGCTGGAAGTTCCTGCTGGAACATCACATCTGTGACATCACAGTGGATCTAAAGAGCATCTTGTTCCGAGCTGAGCAATCTTCCCCAGCCCATGCTGCTCACAGCCCTGTTGCCAAGGATGGGGCATCCACAGCCTGGGCCAGTGCCTCAGCAGCCTCCGTGTAAAAGAGCAGCTCCCTCAGATCCAACTTCAATCAGCCTCCTGCAGTTGAAAGCCATCCCCCCTTGTCCTGTTGCCACGGGCCCGGCTGAACACTGTCCCCGTCTTTCCTGTGGGACCCTTCCAGTCCTGCAGAGCTGCACTGAGGCCTCCCCAGTGTCTCCTGTTTCCAGGCTGAGCATCCCCAGCCCCACTTGGACGGCAGTCAGGTAGATCAGGGGGAGTCAAGGCTGAAGTCAAACAGCATCAGGAACTGAGAGGTGGAAGCTTTAGGCCCAGGTTTGCCTCTATAATAACAGTGGAGGGGAAGATGGTGGGACACTGGCTCTGTTCTAACCGCTGATTATTTTCTTTTTTTTTTTTTTTTCCCTTCTTTTCTGTCATGCTGATGCAGGTGTTGCTGTTTGCAAGGAAGCTTGGCACAATATCCATTGTCTTCTCCATTTGTGAAACACCGAGCAGAGTCTGGGCAGGCTGATGATGCAGAGCAAAACCTGCAAATACACCGGTGATCCTGAGCCTGGAGGATGCAGCTAAACCCGGCCAAAAATAATTTCTGGAAAGTCAAGCCTGGTTTACATTTTCTTGAGTTTGGCTATTCCTGAACCGGGGAAGGGGGTTTAAGGGGAGGTGATACCACAGGGGTTCCCCTCCCCCGTTTTTGGGGGGTCTCCCATGGTGCCCCCTCCCCAAAAAGCTCCGCGGGCCCCCTGAAGTGGCTCCTGTTCCACCGGCCGGTGCCCCCTGATCCAGGACGGCCCCCGGTGAGTCTGGGGGCTCTGGGGGGATTTTGGGGGGATTTTGGCAGCATTTTTGGGCGTTGGGGGATTTTGTTGGTAGCTTAGGGGGAATTACTGGATTTTAGAGAGAATTACTGGCTTTGTGGGGTTATGGGACTTTGCAGGGTTTTGTGGAATTGAGGATTTCGATTATTTTTTTAGGGTTTTGTGGGGTTTTTTTGGGGGGGTTTACTGAAATTTTTGGGAGTTTTTTTTTAATTTTCACAGTGGGTTTCACTGTGATTTTGTTGGATTCTTTGGGGTTTTGGAGGGTTTTATTGGGATTCTGGGGGGATTTCTGGGGTGTTTTAGTGGAATTTTGGGGGGCTTTGGAGTTGTCCCAGGGTGTGGGGAAGGGCTGAGAGGCACCAAAGTCTCCTTTAAACCCCTGAAAGTCTCAATAAACCCCATGAAATCACAATTAAATTTCACAAATTCCCATTAGAACACCCTCGAATCCCAATAAAAGCCCACAAAATCCCAATTAAACCCCACAAATCCCCCCCCCAAAATGTCTCCAAAACCACAACAAGCCCCACAGAATCCTCACGAGACCCAAAGAAATCTTGGCAACACCCAAAAAAACCCACAAAACCCACGCAAAATCCCCGCTAAAATTCCTAAAAAACCCAAATCCCCAAAGAATCCCACTAAATGCCCCCACAATTCCAATAAAATGCCTCCAAATCCCCTAAACATTCCAAGAGAACACAGAAATAATTCCAGAGGATCCCACAAAATCCCCACAAAATCCCAGTAAAACCTTCCAAAAGTCAAAAGAAAACAGAAAAAATTTCAATTAGCCCCAAATACCCCCAGGAAAACAACTTCCCCCTCAAAGCACTAATAAAACCCCTCAAAACCAAACTCCCCAAAATTCCCCAACTGCCTCCAAACCCAATAATTCTCCCCAAAAACCCCAACAATTCCCTGTAAACTCCCAACACAATTCCCCAAAGCCCAAAAAAGCCCCAGATGCCCAAACCCCTCCCGAGCCCTCCCTGGTCCCTCCAGGTCCCGCCCAGGCCCATCCGGGGCCGCGGCCAAAACTGCCCAGAGCGGACGCGGAGGTCCCGGAGCGACCCCGGAGCTGATCTCGGGCTCGGCCCCTTTGGGGGATTTTGGGCCGAACCGGGCAGGTTTAGGGTGGGCTTCAGATCCCTTGCGGGGATCCCGAGCCTTTTCAGGTGGATTTTCAGCCCCTATGGCTGATTTGAGGCCGAGTCTGGTGGGGTTTAGGGGGGATTTCAGATCCCTTTGGGTGATTTTAGGTCCATATGGGTGAATCTTAATCTTGTGTGCATGATTTTAGGTCCCTTTTTTGTGATTTATGGTCCATTTAAGTAGTTTTTTTTTGCTTCTTTGGGCAATTTTAGGTCAAACCAAGCCATTAAGGTGATTTTAGGCCAAAGCAGGTACTTTCAGGGTGTATTTTAACTTCATTTGAGGGATTTAAGCGTGATTTTAAGCCATTTCATGTGTCTTTTAAAACATTTGAGGCAATTTTAGACCCCATTGTTTGGATTTTAGAGCCCTTTGGATACTTTTAATCCCATTTGGCTGATGTCAGGCCGAACCATGTGGATGTAGGTTGCATTTGATGCCCTTTTGGGTGATTTTAAACCAAACCGGGCTTTTTTAGGACAGCGCGTCCCCTTGGCCCCGCTCCTTTCCCCTCACGGTTCCGCTCTTTCCTCGCCCCCTTTCCCCTCACGGTTCCGCCCTTTCCTCGCTCCTTTCCCCTCATGGTTCAGGATCCCGGAGCGGGGGAGGAGGAGGAGGGAGGGAGGAAGAGGCGCAGCGGCAGCAGGGAGCAGCCGGAGGAGAGGAGAGAAGGAATCGCGTGGCCCTGGCGCTGCCTGAGCTCGCAGCACCCCGGGAGCATCGCCCCCATCCCGCAGGTGTCCGGGGAGGGGGAGCTCGGCCCAAATATCCTGGGGCTGCCTGGGTGTGGGGTTTTTTGCGGGGGATATTTGGAGCTGGCAGGGCTCCAAAGATCAGCCGTGGCGGGCCTTAGGGGGACATCATGGAGTCTTGAGTTCGGGAGTGGCTACACCCGGTATGAGACCAGTCACTCCCAGTATGAGCCTGGTTAAGGTCTTTCAGCTCCTGCCAAAGGTCTGACAGCTCCTAGTGAAGGTCTGACAGCTTCTGCTGAAGGTGTGACACTTCCTGGTGAAGGTCTGACAGCTCCTAGTGAAGGTCTGACAGCTCCTGGTGAAGTTATGAAACCTCCTAGTGAAGGTCGGACAGCTTCTGGTAAAAATCTGACAGCTCCTGCTGGAGGTCTTACAGCTCTTGCTGAAGCTGTGACAGCTCCTTCTGAAGGTGTGACGGCTCATCCTGGTGGTCTGACAGCTCCTGGTGAAGGTCTGACAGCTCCTACTGAAGGTCTGGCAGCTCCTGCTGAAGGTCTGACAGCTCTTTCTGAAGGTGTGACAGCTCCTGGTGAAAGACTGAAAGCTCCTCTTGAAGGTCTGGCAGCTTCTGGTGAAGGTGTGACAGCTCCTGGTGAAGGTCTGACAGCTCCTCCTAAATTCTGACCATTCCTGCCAAAGGTCTGACAACTCCTGCTGAAGGTCTGACAGCTCCTACTGAAGGTCTGACAGCTCCTGCTGAATTTGTGACAGCTCCTAGTGAAGGTGTGACAGCTCCTGGTTAAGGTGTGACAGGTCCTGCTGAAAGTGTGACAGCTCGTTCTGAAGGTCTGGCAGCTTCTGGTGAAGGTGTGACAGCTCCTGGTGAAGTTCTGACGGCTCCTGGTGAACATGTGAAAACTCCTGGTGAAGGTCTGACAGCTCCTGCTGAAGGTCTGACACCTCCTGGTGAATGTTCGACAGCTCCTGCTGAAGGTGTGACAGCTCCTGGTGAAAGTGTGACATCTCCAGGTGAATGTTTGACAGCTCCTGCTGAAGGTGTGACAGCTCCTGCTGGAGGTCTGACAGCTCCTTCTGATAATCTGACAGCTCCTGCTGAAGGTGTGACAGCTCCTGGTGAAGGTGGGACAACTCCTAGTGAAGTTGAGACAGCTCCTGCCGAAGTTCTGACAGCTCCTGCTGTCGGTCTGACAGGTCTTGTTTAGGTCTGATAGCTCCTCCTGAAGGTCAGAGAGCTCCTGCTGAAGGTGTGATAGCTTCTGGTGAAGGTCTGACATCTCCTGGTGAAGGTCTGACAGCTCCTGCTGAAGCTGTGACAGCTCCAGGTGAAGGTGTGAAAGCTCCTGCTGGAGGTGTGATAGCTTCTGGTGAAGGTCTGACATCTCCTGGTGAAGGTGTGACAGCTCCAGGTGAAGGTGTGACAGCTCCTAGTGAAGGTCTGACAGCTTCTGGTGAAGGTCGGAGAGCTCCTTTGAAGGTCTGACAGCTCCTGGTGAATGTCTGACAGCTTCTGGTGAAGGTCTGACAGCTCTCAGAGTGTCAAATTTACGTGGCTAGAGGGTGGTGTGCAGAAAGGAGACAGAGGAGTCCTGTAAAAGTCCCTTGATTGGCATAAAGGGAGAGCGTGCATCAGGCGTGTGTCCAACGCAGTCTCCCAATCACTTGGATCAAGTAGCCTTCTCTTCTTCTTTCCCGGCTGCATTATCTTTCATTCCCTTTCCCCCTTGGCTGAGCTACTTGGAAGGTACTCGGGACTTCCCGATCTGCCCATCATGTCCCCCTCATTACGTGCCCTCTATAAAACACACGATCCACGATCATTTCAACTAGCTAAATCAATTGATATTTTTAGTGAGTTTTACTGATTGACATGGACTGCTCCTCAGCCAAGGCCATGCTAAACTCCTGAACTTAGGGAAGAAGAACAAAGACTTTATAGGATTGTGAGAGACGAGGTGACATTTTGCTGAAGCCAAAAGATTATTAAGCTAAAGAATGAAAGCTGTTGGTTCTATGTGTTGTTGTTTGTGGTTTGGATATGTTCTGGTTGGTTTGTTGGGTGTTGCTGGAGAGGGGCGGGGTTGAAGCCCTGACTAAAAAGGAATTCAGATGATGGGGGAGTAGACAGAAAAGCAGGTGGTCAGGAGAGAATGGAAGTGCCCCAGTACCGAGCCAATGGGAAAGGGGACAGGGACTGCCCCAGCCGGGAAATGCCCGAAAATTTTCCACTTTGTTGGAAGGTGTGTGTGTTCTGCTCTCGGGAGGGACATGCAAATTCGGCTCGGCTGAATCGGTATGAATGAACAGTTGTTGCCCTCATTTTTAAAAGTGTTAAGTTTTCTTTTATAGTTATTTTGAAAGTTTTAAAGTTCTCATAAAACTTTCTTAGCCTTCTGATAATGTTTACATATTTCTACTAAAGTTCTCATGCACTGTTCATGCAAATAATGATTGTTTTACATTCTTCTTTGTGGGAGGAGAAAATTAATAGACTGTTAGTTTGACCAGTGTGGTTACAGAAGTGGCAATTTCATCCTCCAATCTACTGCCACTTTTAGAATTCTATATATTGCAAAGTCAGAAATAAAATTAACTCTTTTTCTCTCTTGAACTCATCAAGCTTCTGTGTACTCCTTTGGTGCCAAATAGCAACAAAGTTTCTTTTTGCTTTGAAGACTTTGTCCCCATTTAATTGTGTCAAAAAGCCTGTTCATTTCTAACAGGATTATAAATATTAAGTTCTTCACCCAGGGCAGATTTAAAGCCCAAACTCCCATGTCACATCCCCCAGACTTCCGGAACATCGCCAGAGCTCCCCCAAACCCTCCTGTCAGCCCCTGGAAACGCCCCAGAGACCTCCCAATCCCTGTTTCAACCCCGCAGCTGCCTGTAACTCCCCCAAAGACCCCACCCCAGCTGCCCATAACTTCCCCAAAGCCCCCCCAAGCCCCATATCACATTCCCTGACCTCAAACAAACCCTTATTCTCCCCCCTGCCCCCCTGCAATTTCACTCACACACGGCCATGGCCTGAGGGGACACGCTGGTGGTCTTCAGGTGGGAGCTGGCCAGGGCATCCTGACCAAAGACCTGCGGAGCTTCAGCCTTTGCAGGGGAGGCTGGCAGCAGCTGCACCCCCAAAACAGCCCCTGCAGCCCCCTCAGCCATGCAGCTGCACTGCTGGATGACTGGCTCTACGTGTCTGGAGGTGCAGGGGGGGCTCGGGGCATCCTAGGGTGGGCTGGTGGGATTTTCAAGAGGCTACAGGGCCAAGGGGCCTGGAGGATCTGGAAGTGCTGGGGGAATTTGGGGAAAGGAGAGGTTGGAGGGTTTTGGAGAGCTGTGTCATGACTGGCTCTATGTGTTTGGAAGTGGGAAGGCGTATCAGGGGGTCCGGGGCAATTTCTCGGGGGGCTTTGCAGGGACTATAGTGGCTGGGGGAGCTTCAGGGCATCTTGGGGGTGTGGGAGCATTTTGGAATGAGAGGGTATATGGGAGGGCTGGGGGGCAACGTGTTCTATGTCTTTAGAAGTGGGGAGGGGACTGGGGGCTGATTTTGGAGCCTCCACTGATTACTGGGTGCCCCCCTCCAGCAAAGGGCCAAGGCTGTTTTCTCCTCCCATCTGGGAGGGGGGGTGAGCTTTGAGGATCCCATCTTCAGTCGGGGGGGTCCCTTTGTCACTGAAACTGTGTGAAAATGAAACATCTCCAACAGCAAATTCAGGGTTAGAGAATCAAAGGCGTTACTTTATACTGGTCAGGACGTGCAACAGAAATCATTGCATCTACACATTGCCCGGGTGTGCAGCCAGCAACACACGGGCAGGAGGACACAGATGGCGCTTCCTGGCTGGGAGAGGACTTGTGGCCATCTCCAGGCACCGGTCTGACAGGGATCCCCGCAGCTCCGGCCCTGCACAGCCACTCTGTCGCCAGCACAAAGGCTTCAGCAGAACCAGCAAAGGCCAAGGGGCTACTTTTCCCTTCCCCACTGCTGGCCTGGGCCGCTTGCTGAGCACAAGGACCCGTTTTCCCCTCTACCCCTGTGCTCTGCAGACCCTGGGCAGCAAATGAAAGATTCTGGGAGTCTGTTTATTACAACATATCCTACATTTATATGCTAAGGAAAAAGGAAAATAAGGAAAGAACAATGTTGAACAAATCAAACATTGCTTCTGGCTCAGGTGGCCCCAGCAGACAGAGCTTCTGGGATCAGCTCTCTGCAGAGCTCCAGCAGTGCAGCCAGCCGAGCCCTGACAGACGAGGCCGTGTCCTCCATGCCCTGTGGAGCTGATCATGCAGGCTGTCGAAGATGGAATATCGAGCTCTCTCTACTGCCTGGAGGACGTACAGTGTTTGAATTGCCAGGCTTCCGACGGCGACGCTGATGTCATCTGCCATGCCTTCAAGGGCTGAAAGAGAGAGGAACAGAGCCATGGTCAGTTCCCGGATCTGAGGGGACCCGAGGAGACCCCCGTTCCAGGACCGTGCCAGCCGGCTCTAGCCATGGCCAGCAGGGAGCAGGGACCAACAGGATCAGCCCGAAGCTGCTGGCCACGAATCCCCCAGGTGGTCCTGACGTCTCTGTGTGCTCTGCCCACACCGCCCCTCGTCCGCACAGGGAGCAGAGCCCTCGGCAGCCGGGGCAGGGCTTGCAGCTCCCCCGCCAGCCCCCGCTGACAGCCCGCTGCCCTCACTCACCCTCACAGATGAGCTGGAGCTCTTCCTTCTTCCCCCTGAGGTGCTGCCCGGCCATCCCTGTGAACACAGAGCCTGTCACGGCCCAGCGGCACAGCTCCCTGCCAGCGGCGCTGCCAGCCCTGTGGCCACGCGGCCTCCTGGCCCGGCAGGGCTCAGCCCGGGCCCTTGCCGCACGCTGCCGGCCCAGGGCACGGCTGCGAGAGGGCGGCAGCAGCGCCGAGGCCAGGCGGGGCTCCACGGCGCCGGGCCCGGATGGCGCTGCCGGGGCAGCAGCCGGGGCTGGGGCCGAGCTGCGGCGGGGCGGGGAGGGAAGGGGAGCCCGGGCTCACGGCTCACCGATGAACCTGATGGCCTCCTCTCGCAGGGACTGCTGCGGGCTGTCCAGGTACTGCAGGGCCCGGCGCAGGTGCTCGGCCGCTCGGCTCCTGTCGTCGGCCAGCTGCAGAGAGCGGCAGGAGGGAAGGGTTGGCACGGGCTCAGCCCCTGTGCCGGGCGCTCCCTGCGCCCAGCCCCGGCCTCCCCTGCCCGCACAGCCCTGAGGCGCGGCCAGCAGCCGCGGGCGCCGGGCTCTGGAGGGGGCAGAGGGGCGGCTGCTGCCCCGGGAGCCGCGGCGCCGCCCCGCCCCGCGGCCCCGCCGGGCCGGGGCTCCATCGGCCCCGGCTCGGGCCCACGGGAGCCTGGAGAAGAGCCCGCGCAGCCTCTGGGTGCAGCAGCGGGCAGGGGCACAGCTGCCAGCCCACACACTGAGCACCGCGCTCAGGGGGCTTCTCCAGCCTGAGGCTGGCACTTCCAGGCCGTCCTTACCAGGCACTCGGTGAACTTCCACAGCTTCTTGTTCTTCACCAGTTTTTGAAGATCCCTCCTCTTCAGGAACTCAGCCACACAAAGCAGCGTTTCCTGAGAAACCTGGAGAGCAGCAGAGATGCGGAGATGGCCCCACAGCCCAGGGCGCAGGACCTGTGTCCCTGTGTCCCTGTGCCAAGGCCTGGAGGAGGCTGCAGCCCACGAGGCGCTAGGGCAGGAGGCAGCTGAGCCCCCTCCCAGGGGGACAGCAGCAGCCCATGAGTCCTCACCTGTGCCACATGCTGATTCTCATCATGGCAGTGGAAGAAGAGTGGCAGCAGGCTCTGGCGCACGTGTGTCTTCAGGGCCTTCTCTTCCTTTTCCAGTGGAAGAGACACCAATGTTTGGAAGAGCAGTATGGAGAGCAGCTGCACATGGCTATTGTCCTGTATGAAAGGAAGAAAAAAAGACCTCAGCATCGGCTGCACGGGGCTCAGCTTGGCTCAGGCCTGCAAATCCACAGGGCACAAAGTGTCCAGGCAGCAGTCAGTGGCCGTGGCTGGGGGCAGCGAGCCTTACGTGGTCAAAGAGTGGCAGGAGCGCCTCAACCAGCTGCAGTGCGATGGGGCTGGGTATCAGCATGGCCTTGTCCCAGAAGATAAAGCTGAGGAGCCTGACTGTCATGCTGACTATCTCTCCATCTGCGTCCCACAGGAGCTCCACAAGACTTTCAGTCAGGCTCCACATTTTTTCGCTCTGTGCAGAACACAAGTTTGTGAAACGCCATCCTGCTGCCGCAGGGCCTAGGGGCCAAAGGGCTGTTCCGAAGCACTTGGGCAGTTGAACCAGGAGGCAGGAGAGCTGGGAGCAGCTGCCCCAGCGCCCAAAGCCCAGCCAAGCCCAAGCGACTGCATTCCCAAGCGCAGCCTCAGCCGCTGCCCCCTTCTCACCATCAAGGGATCATCGATGAGCACAAGAAGGGCCCTGAGCGCCAGGCGACGCCTCTCCCTGCACTCGCTCCGCAGGTGCCTTGACAAGATTTGCAGGATTCTCTTAGCACCGCGTTCACTCAAGTTCAGGCACTCAAGAACCTGAAAGGCACAGGGCAGTGACAGGGGACCTGGCCGGCAAGAGCCCGGAACAGCACAGGGCTGGGCCCAGGCAGCAGCGCAGGGCGCGGGCACCGTCCCAGGCAGTTGCGGCTACGAGAGGGCAGAGAGCTGGGAGGCAGCTGAGCGAGGCAGCGCTGGCCATCAGGCTCACCTCCACAAGGAACGCCAGGGCGGGCAGTTCCCAGCGTGGCTCCTGTGTGCTGAGCAGCCGGAGCAGGTCGCGAGCGATCCTTGAGCACAAGGGGATGGAGACACAGGACATCTCCCTGGCAGGAGAAAAAGAAACCAAGACTTTGGGCCGGGGGACAAACCTCTCCCAGGACTGACTCACAGAGGTCTGGCCTTTCCCCAGCATCCTGTAAGGGCCCTGGGCTATTTGGGAGGTGGCTCCTTGTGGGCCCCCTCCTCTCCCAGCCTTTTCCAGTCGGCTTGGCTGTTCCTCGGTGACAAGGCCCTCTGGCCCACGACCACGGGGACTGTGTGGGGCACCCTGGGCACTGAGCACAAATGTCAGAGGCAGTGGGGAGAAGGGGGTCTCACCTGGCCAGCAGACCCACGGCATAGTGGTGGGTGTCAGCACACAGCAGCGTGTCCCAGCCACACTTGCGTTCTATTGCCACCACCACATCCTCGTGCTGCATTTGGCAGAGCAGGGACTTCAGGGTCCGCACTGCAAACCTGCATGCAGAGCAAAGCCCAGGTCACGCTGGGAGCACTGGCTCCTGCCCTGGGCACCTGGCAGGGACAGGAGGACTGGCATGGAGCACCTGTTGGGGTTGGTGGCAAGGCCGTATTGCTGCTGGCATCCCTTCCAGAAGGTATCGACCTCCGCTGGCACATCCAACGTGCTGAAGAACACTTGGAAGAGCAGATGCACAAAGAGGCGGGGGAAATACACGGTCACTACATGTGGGACACAGGGCATCTGGAGGATCTTCCACATCACCACAGTTGCCTGCAAAGGACAGAGCAGCCCGAGACAGTGCTCAGTGCCGAGGTGTCCGTGTGGCAGGGCCCGAGCATGGGAGGGAGAGGCCCGGAGAGACACAGGGGGAGCACCGGGCCTGGTGGCCCTGAAGCTGCCCCGAGGCCAGGTTTCAGCCCAGCGCCTGAGGCAGGGAGATGCAGTGGGGGAAGGAGGATGCAGAGCTGCTGGACAGGTGGCCTTGGGGCCAGCAAAGGCCAGTGTCAGAAACTCACAGCCAGGACAAAGACACCCGTTTTGTCCCCATCAGAGGTGCACGTGCTGTGCTCTGGCCAGCTCCCCAGCACATCGAGGAGTATCAGCTGCGCCGGCTCCGCAGTCCTGGGCGAGCACATGATGCTCTTCCACATGGTCAAAGCAGCTCTGTGGGGTCAGAGCTCTGTCTCAGAGGAGTCTGGGACACAGCACCGTGGCCTGGGCGGCAGCGGGGAGCTGAGCTGGCTGCCAGCCCTGCCTCTGCCCACTGCCCCTCGCCAGCAGCACCCAGACAGCCCAGCCCTGTGGGGACAGGTCCCTGAGGGCCAGCGAGGAAGCATGGCAGAAGGCTCGGGGGCTGACGTGCCAGGGCTGGCAAAGGGAGCAGCCAGAGGGCCCTGGAACTCTCTGTTGGTCAGACACCTGGGACAGGCTGTATAGGCTGATGGGCTGGGGAGCCCTGAGCCCTCTGGGCAGGTGGGCCCCATACCTGTCACAGGATGGGGCCACACGCAGGAGCGTCATTACTACGTCAGCAGGCTGCTCTTTGGTGAGATCCAGCAGGGCCCTGTTCAGCCTGTGCTCAGCAAACTGATTGGCCATGAGCCACTGGTGGATGTACCTCACCATGGCAGGCACCTGGAGAAGGCATGGGGAGACTTGGAAAGCTGCCAGAGGGAGGAATGTCCCCAGCTTCCCCAGAGAAGTGCTTCCCTTGCCACCCCACTGCCATGGCCCTCAAAGCCAGGGATGTTCCACAGAATGCTCCAAGCGCGGTGCTCGGCTGAGCAGTGACAGCAGGCCCAGCCCAGGTGGGGATGGCTGCAGGTACCTGCGCTGTTCTGCGGAAGAGGCCACGGGTGCGTTCCTGCTCTTGTGTGCGCTGCACGGCTGCATCTGGCAAAGAGCGAGCGCAGCCTGAGCTGAGGGGCTGCGGGCGAGGCCGGAGAACACAGCCCAGCCCTGCGCTCCCCAGGTAGGAACAGCCCCGGGATGTCCCAAGGGATGGAGCACGGCTCTGGGGTGTCTGTCCTGGCCCCTATTCCGTCCTGTCCATGGGCATGTCCCCAGGGGATGGGATGGGATGGGATGGGATGGGATGGGATGGGATGGGATGGGATGGGATGGGATGGGATGCAATGGGATGCAATGGGATGCAATGGGATGCAATGGGATGCAATAGGATGCAATGGGATGGGATGTGGCCAAGCTGGCTGCAGCCACCAGCCCAGCAGCCCAGCTCTGCCACTCACCCTCCTGCAGAGGCTTGAACCGCACCACCTCTTCAGTCTCCTGTGCTGGGCCAGCTCCAGGGCCTTCTTCCTCTTCCTCCACCCAGGCCAGCTTGGGCACTCTCGGGGATCTCTGCTCCATGTCAGTGACTGGATTTGTGACGACTCACAGGAGAGATGTCTCAGAAATCTCCGAGTCAGCAAGGCCTGCAGTCGTGCCTGGAAGGCACCTTCAAGAGAGAAGCCTCAGGAAGGCTACAGGACAGCAAGTCCTGCACTCTGGTCTCGAGGGCTCCTTGCCACAAGGACAGGAGACTCCTGTCAAGGATTGTGGTCTGGCCTCGAGGGCACTGGTGGCAGGGATGGGAGATGCCTCTGGGGCACCAAGTCCCACGGTCTGCCCTCGAGGACACCTGCAGAAGAGAAGCCTTGGGAAGGCCACGGGTCACCAAGTCCTGTGGTCTGGCCTCGAGGTCAGCTGCAGGAATAGCACCTCGGAAAAGCTCTGGGTCAGACACGAACAAGTGTGCTGTGCGGGGGCTCCTCACGGCACTGCTCTGTCCCGTCCTGTCCCGTCGCGTGCTCCGAGCACTGTGGTGTGGCCTTGTCACCACCAGCTCCTATGTCACCCCGTGTCACAAAGGGCCCTTGGACACGCTGTCCCGTTCCATGCCACGGTGACCATGCTGCACCATGTCACAAAGGGCCCCTGCACACACTGCCCCCTGCCCTGGGACCACCCCCAGCCCACCCAAAGTGGCTCAGGTTGGAAGGAATCCCTCACCCCAAGTGTCTAAGACACCCCGACAGGATCTTTAGGAACGGCTCAAACCATCAGCAAACGCTGCCCTGCTCTGCGGGCTCAGGGCAGCAGAAGGAGGCCCCAGGGCTGCCGACGCAGCTGCTCTGGGAAGGGCATGGGGCCTTCCACAGAAGCTGGCACGGCCTCCTTGGGACACGTCCTGGCTGGTGGCCATCCTAAGCGTGGCCGTGTGACACAGACGAGGAACGTGTGGGCCAGGGCAGGAATGCTGCTCTGACCCCTTGCGCCCGGGGAGCGCTGACATCAGCAGATGTGGCAGGGTCCCTGCCCAAGCAGACCTGCCACCCCCGAGCCCTGGCAGCACCAGTGCCTGTCTCCTGCCCCAGAGACCTGTGCCCGTGGGGGGCTTCTGTGCCAGAGGGAGCCAAAGCCCACGTGCATTGGGGGCTGCACTCCTGCCTGCAGGGGCTGTTGGCAGGAGCACCTGGAGCAACTGCTGGCAACACTTGGGTCTCTGTCAGAAGCTCTTACTCCATGCTGAAATTATCTTCTCATTGAAGTTACTGCCTTCAGCACAAAACCACCTCAGCGGCGAAGGCACAGAAGAATCTGGCAAGTAAGAATCCTCAGTTCAGGAATGCTTTACTTCCCATTGCTCGACTCAAGTAGTTCCAAAAAGTTGCAAACTTCCCAAATTAATTGGGATGGCCTGAGGAGGTGAAGATTTGTAATTTTGCTTCCCATCTCAAAGCAGCAACTCATTTGCCTTAACTTCATCCACTGAGGGTCACTTTACAGAACATAACACTACACAAAAAAAGGGCAAAAAACAAGGGCCATGCTTTGGTTTTCTAGGAAGGGATGATAATATCCTAATTCTCTTAAGGAATAAAAGCTCTCAAGAAATGAGAGTCCACTCAGTGGTACAAAAGTAGCCCAAAGAAATGAGTAGATTACAAAAGGGCTAATCCTCCCCCTGGTACAGATTTCTAAGTGGCCAGTAAAGTACAGCTCTCCCCTCTTGTTCCCTGCAGGAGAATCAGGACCATGAAGAGGAAAAGTCACAGATATTCTTTCTGCCCTCCCTAACCAAAGCTGTGCCAAAGCACAGATGCTGCCTTCAAACTGACTCAAATTCCAGCCTAGACCTCTCACCTTCCAGACAACTCCTTCTCCAACACCCCCCCAACACCAACCCCCCCAGACTCCCACACAGAAGCCCTCAACACCCCGCCAGGAGCCCCAGCTGTCCCCGTCCCTCCGCAGAGCTTTCCCACCCTCCAGCAAACGCCCTGGTTCCCTGCAGGTGCCGTGGGATGGCACTCAGGAGGATCTGCTCCAAGGCCTTCCCCTGGAGCACGCTCAGGCTGCCAGGCCTATGGATCCTGGATCATCCTTCCCACCGAGCCTTCCCGTGCACGGCTGTTCCATTTGCACCTTTGCGCTCAGCTCGGACTTCTCCACTTCACCAGGAGTGCTGGGAAAGGATGGAGAGCAGCCGGGCAAGCTCTTTCTCCAGCTCCCTCTTTACCCTTGGGGAGGGAGAACATTCCACAGGAAAGCAACTGGTGCCAGGAGGAGCGGGTGGCCTCAGGCACCTTTGGGGATGAAACAAGGCCTTTGTTTGACATAAGTAAGCACAAGCAATGCACATGAGTAAACAAGTAATTAGCACAGACATACCTAAGTACTTAGCACCAGTTAGCATAAGAAGAACCTGGTGGCCTAACTTGACATAAGAGTGACCTGACAAAAAGCTTTAGACATAGTCTACCAGAAGAACTAAGGGCAAGTGTGGAATCAGCCCTGTGCAGGGAAGCTGTGATGAAGACTTTGTGCTGCTTTGGGGCATCGAGACCGCTCCTGGCCAGCGCCTGGAAATCAGCTTCAAGTTTGGGAATCAGACACCATGTATTTCTAACCCCCTGCCTATCAAATCACCACAGCCGTGTAAAGAAGGACGGTATGTTTGATACATTCCTACATCAACCCACTTAAATTTATATGTGGCAGAGAAACATTTTAGTGGGTGCAGACCCCTGCCCTCCCGCCAGGTCAATAAAAGGGCTTTTGGTAGACCATACATTTGGCTGCCGATTTGTTTGAACGAGGGAGACCCCTCAGGACTGCTGTATCCTGAGGGAACACCATTGGCCTTGGCCTGTAGGCACCTGCACAAGCTTAAAATCAGCTGCCTCAGCTTCCAGGACCTCTCTTGGCCAGCATCCTGACGTGGATGCAGGACTGCTGTGAGGCACTGCTGGGACCCAGCGGGACAGGACCGGCTGTCTCGTGTCCACGCAGCACCCCTCACACAGCCAGGGCCATCCCAAAACCAGACAAACACTCACTTGTCAGCAGAGGGGAGCAAGGAGCACTGGGCTCCTCTCAGGGTATCTCAGCTGGGCTGGCTCCACAACATGCCCCCACTCTCAGGCCTGCTGATGCCCAGCTGCCAGAAATGCCTACCTTGTTCTCTCCAAGATGTACAGGGAGAGCCAATGAGCAGGACGCCTTGGGAGGCAAACCTTCCCAGCCTTTTCTGAGGCCAGGGACACACCAAGATCAGCCAAGACTCTCCACGCTGCCTGGCCCACACAGCCCAGCTCTGTGCTGGCTCTGGGCCACAGCAGCTTCCACTAAGCAAGAGGCAAATGCACATTGCCAAGAGTTGAAACACAGCAGACAGGGAAGAGGTGAAAAGTGTGTGTGTAAAGGCCTTTTAATTCACAGCTCTCAGAGAGAGCTCTGGGGCTAACGGCTGGACAGAGATGCTCCTGCTCATGCCTCTGTCCAAAGGGGGAACACACCCTGCTGCAGGTGCTTGGGTTGGTCTCTGCAGGTCCAGGCAGATGCCAAACCCGCTCTTCACAGCCTTCTCCCTTCCCTTGCCACTCTGCCACAGAGAGCCAAAGGGGGACCCTTGCACCTACCTCACTGGGAGCTCCCTGGGAAGCACTTTCCTTGAGAAGCAAGCCCTTTTCCTCCAAAGGCATTTCCCCAAATGAAGCTTTCTTGGGCAACACCAACACACTCTTAAGAAAAGCTGGAAAGGCTTAATGACTTCAGGTCCTTTCAGGACAGGCACTCCAGCTGTAGCTCATATTCTCCCAAGTGTGTTTCCAGGTGGAGGTTCAGAGGGGCAGCCCCAGGCCCTCTACAAACACAAGCTGCCTGCTGCCTCTTCACCTGCCTCAACTCCTGCCTGCGGTCACGGCACCAAAACCAGGCTGTTCCAGCCAGAGCCCAGAGCCCTGTTCCCGCAGGAAGCTGTTGCCAGCACCTTCCAGGACTCTCCGCTGTGCATGCAGAGCTTTTCATGCCCGCTCCCAACAGGCTTTGGAAGGCAGAGCACAGCCTGGCTGGCTCTGCCACCAGCACAGCCCAAACACTGGTGGAGGAAGAAGTAGCAGGGGTTGTTTTGCGGCCATGCCCAAGAGAAACTGGAAGGGTGCCCTCCCTCTGGTCTCACTTGGTTGGCTTTCTGACTGGCTCTGAGCCTGGGGCTGCCATTGCTCAGTTGTGGGGACCAGAACCACACCCGGGATCCCGGCACTGCCTGACCGTGCTCCGGGCACTCTGTGCAGAGATAAACAGTGTGTATCAAGCTTAAAAGGGGCCTTGACCAAAAGGGCTGCTGGTAAGCTGCTCAGAGACATCTGGTGCACAGCTCAGTCCCTGTGTGAGTAAAGGTTTGGGGCTTGCAAGCAGTCGCCAACCAAGCATGGCCGGAGGGAGGGGGAAGGGTCCATTTGCCAATAGAGCGGCAGGAGGAAGGGATATTTACTGTTCAATTCTGTGACCACTAGTGATCCTGGGGGTGGGTCAAGTGAATCTGGACCTTAATGCTGTGATTCTACTTACTGCTATTGTGCGCTTATGGTGTCTGGACATTGTGGTTAATGTAGGTGGGTTTTTGTGATTGTGTGAGTGAGTGCCTTTGTGGGCTCAGTTATACGAAGGAGGGGGCGAGTGAGTGAGTGTACCCATGGTGCGGGGCGGGGAGGCTCTGCCCACTAGTGAGGCGGCCAAGTGAGGCCCAGGGTGCCGGCTGGGAGGCTGTGTGGGCAGATAGCGTCCTGCGGGGAGGCAGCTGGGGAGAAGCAGAGCAAGCAAAGAAGTGTGGGTGAGGACACGTGGCATGTTTGAATGTGTTTGTGTAGATTGTGCATGTTTTAACTGTGGCTAGACGAACTGAGAGGATTCCACTGCCTCAGTGGTTCGGGTTTGACCCCTGGGAGTTTGTAAATCCAGTGAATCACTGGATAGATAAAGGGGATGAATGGGTTTATTTAGAGGGACTTTATTGGACCTCAGCTAATGGTAACATAAAGGTAATTTACATCGTTTCTCTAGATTGGAAGCAACCCACTGTGGAGAATTTAGAAATTCACGAAGGAGTAAGTGGAATAGCCTGCCTTTGTGGGCAATTCTTGGGAGCCTTGGGCACCTCGAGAGACTGGCACCCTCCATGGGCACTATTGCAGTGCGGAGTTTGTGAGAAGCGTTGGTATTGCTGTTCAGCAGGCGGCGGGGCATATGCTCTGAGTGTGGATGGATGTTTCCTAATTGAGCCCATTTTGAACCTCAGATTTTAAAGCTTGTGTGTGGAAAATCACATCTGGTACCTGTAACCTGGGGTTGCACATGGGAGGAGAATTGGGAAAGGACTGTGAGGCTTTGTGAAGAGAGTTTTGGGTGGAAGTGAGAAGGAGAAGGAGATAATGGGAACGCACCAGAGCAAAGAAGTTACCCCGAGCTAGCTCTTTAGGGTGTATCTTAACCCACTGGAAAGAAGTCACCAGTAGGGGGGGATTGGAGAACAAGATTTAATCCAACACTGCATGCGGTGGTGGCCATTATACAGGCTGGAAGATTGAGCCAAGTGGCCACCGGCAGGAACTTTAGATTGTAATACCTTGTTGCAGTTAATGCGGTTTTTAAGACAGGAAGGAAGTAGGATGAGGTCTCTTATGCTGATATGTTTCTCGCCTTACGAAATCATCTGGAATGGGAGAGGCACTGTGGGCTCAGCGCTCCCTCAGACCCACTGGTGTTAGCCCTTGAGAAGGAAAACAAAGGAAATAGAGGGCAAATTAAGCAATGTTGCTCAGCGTGCAGCATAGGACAGCCATGTACCAAATCAGATAAGGTCTACCGTGCTGCAGCTCAAGAACAAGATGCAATAGATTTGCTGAAAGTGCCTCCTAGGAGACGGGAGGATGAGGATGAGGATGAGGATGAGGATGAGGATGAGGATGAGGATGAGGATGAGGATGAGGATGAGGTGGACTTTCCAAAAAAAGAGGATGCAGGCTTGGAAGGGACATCTACTCAAACCCACTCCCCTCCTGGCAGTCCGGTTTTGTCCAGAACCAGGAGACAAGCAGTGTTACAGGCCGCTCTGCGAGAGGCAGTGGGACCAGAAGGAGGGAGACTGATGGTTAAAGTACCATTCTCCACCCCTGATCTAGAGGCGTGGGAAAGGATTGCTAAAAATTACCACAGCAACTCGACACTTATAGCGAAGCATTTACAATATGTTATCAAACAACACAACCCAGATTGGAGAGACACCCAGGTATTACTGGATACTTTCACTGAAACAGAAAAGCAGCTGATCCTGAGAACAGCAGGGGCTTTGGCAGAGGATCACCGTAAAAGCCAGTGATTGGATGTAAGAGAATTTTTCCCTCTCCAAGGGATCCTAAATGGGATCCAAATATATCGGCAGAGTTTCAGAAATTAGCAGATTATCAAGATTGGATAGCACTGGGAGTGGAGAGAGCTATCCCAAACACCAAAAAATGGTCTGTCCTGTATTCTATTAAGCAGGGGCCTTCCGAGACTCCATCTGAGTTTCTAGAGTGTCTAAGGGATTCTATGCATCGCCATGCATCATTAGACCTGGGGTCTGAGATAGGAATTGTGGTGCGGAGAATCACAAGTGGGACATCTCGCCATGATCAATATGATCAAGTGAAGCCAATTTTATTGTACAGAGGCCTGTATTTAGAATCAGTTCTGCTGTGCAAGAGTCTCTATCTAATACATGATTGGTTAATCCTAGCTGTTTATGCGTCTAAAATTAAATGCTGGTTGGATCACCCGATTCTTCATGCGTCTTGCTTTGGTTGTCTGGCCCACCCTGAGTTCTCTTTTTTATTTTGCTGACAACTTTGCGGATTCCTCTGACTTCTTCTTTTCCTGTCGTCAAGGATTCACTGACCCCGTTTCTAGAACTGGTTCCTTTGTTACCAGAAGGCTGGACTGTGCATCTGCTGAATGTGTCCATTGTCCTGCAAAAAATCCTCAACAGGGGATGTTCTATTAGTTCCAGAAGCAGGGTGAAATCTATTAGGGTGGGATTTACAGGTGCAGTTAGACATTGGAGTACTGCCAGAGGAAGGAAAAATGGTGGTTAAACTTCTCCAATTAACAGAAGAGAATGAGGACAAAATTCATGAGATGGTGCGGGCAAAACCAAAAAATTAAGGTAAATTGAACATGAAACCTGTAGTAATAAAAACAGTTGATGAGAACCATCCAGTTCAGGTATGACAATACCCACTCTCCCTGGAAGGGAGACAAGGACTGCAGCTGGCCACCCAGGACCTACTTGAGTAGGGTGCCTTAGAACCATGTATGTCCCCCATAATACACCTGTTTTACCAGTAAAGAAGTCTGATGGGACTTACAAGCTTGTCCAAGATTTAAGAGAAGTTAACAAAAGAACAGTGAATCAGTACCCAGTAGTGCCTAAGCCCTATACACTACTGAGTAATATCCCCCCAGCACACCAGTGGTTTAGTGTGACAGACCTAAAAGATGCCTTTTGGGCATGTCCACTGGCAGGAGAAAGTAGGGATATGTTTGCCTCTGAATGGGAGGACCCCGATTCAGGGAGAGAGCAACAGCTTCGGTGGACTAGGTTACCACAAGGGTTTTCCAAATCCCCAAACCAAACAATTCTCCATCAAACCTGAGATAAAGATCATCCAGTATGGAGACGATTTGCTTCTCTCAGGACGGGAAGAAAACAAAGTTCGAGAATCCACCATAGCATTGTTAAGTTTTCTGGGGAGCCAAGGACTTTGAGTATCAAAAGGGAAACTCCAATTTGTAGAGAGGGAAGTAAAATGCCTAGGACGTGTGATTTGTCAAGGGAGCCAGTGGCTGAACCCTCAGAGAATTGCAGGGATTGCCTCACTCCCACGGCCAAAATCTAAGAGAGAAGTCAGAGGGCTTTTAGGCCTGTTGGGATAGTGTAGGCTATGGATTGAAGGATACATGCAGGCCATCAGGTTCTTGTTTGAAAAGTTAATAGAAGAAGAGATAAGGTGGGAAGAAGACGACAAGCAAATTTTGAAGCTTTAAAGAAAAAATTAGTCAGTGCAGCAGCACTGAGTCTTCCTGCCTTAGACAAACCCTTCTATCTGTGGATATAGAAAAAGGGGCAGCACATGGAGTGTTAGCACAGGACCGGGGAGGATCCAGGAAACCAGTGGCCTGTTTATCAAAACTGCAAGACCCTGCCAGCTGGGGGTGGCCAACCTGCATTCAGGCGGTGGCAGCGAGCGCCCTACTCGTAGAAGAAAGCAAAAAATTAACCTCTGGGGGAAAATTGAAAATATATACCACTCACTCAGTAAGGAGTATCCTCAGCTAAAAGGCTGAGAAATGGCTCACTGATTCCCAAGTGCTAAAATATGAAGCCATCCTAATAGACAATGGATAATTAGAGTTAATTGTGAGTAACCAACTGAACCCTGCCCAGTTTTTAGATGGAAATCCAGGTGAGGAATTAATATATAATTGCCTAGAGGTTATAAATTATCAAACTAAAGTAAGAGAGGACCTAACACATCAACCATTCCAAGGAGGGAAATGATTGTACATTGATGGATTTCCACAGGTAATCCGGGGACAATGGGTATCAGGATACATTATAGTAGATGAAGAGTTAGTGGCCCTAGAAAAAGGAAAGTTACCTTCCAACTGGTCAGCCCAAGCATGTGAGTTGTATGCCCTAAAGCAAACTCTGGAAATATTAGCACAGAAAAGAGGAACAATATATACAGACTCAAAATATGCTTTTGGAGTAGTGCATACCTATGGGAAAATCTGGGAAGAGTGTGGGCTATTAAATTCAATGGGGAAAGGAACTAAAAACTTATTTTAGAAGTGATAGAAACCTTACAAATACCAGAAGAAGTGGCAGTAGTATATGTTAAAGGACATAAAAAAGGGGTGACTCAAGAAGAACAGTGGAACCATTTAGCAGATTTAGACGCTAAGAATTCAGCCAAATCAGGGTCAGAAAAACTAATGATAGCATTAACCCCTATGGGAGAAATAGAAGAAGTTCCCGTATTCAGTGAGACAGAAGAGAAAGAATTCCTTAGAATAGGAGCTAAGAATGATAACAAAGGGAAGTGGAGATTAGCAGATGGGAGACAAATGTTGAATAAACTCCTTGCCAGGAAAATGTTAGAAGGCATACATGGAACAACACATTGGGGTACACAAGCGCTAAGTGATCAATTTCTAAGGGACTGGGGCTGCATTGGAATTTTTTTGGGATAGCTAAGCAAGTAACTGAAAGGTGTGTGATATGCCAACAAGTGAGTCAGAAAATCATGAGGAAAACACCCAGAGGAGGGCAAGAACTAGCCTTAAGACCCTGTCAAAACATCCAAGTAGACTTTACCGAGCTTCCCCATGTACAACGGTGGAAGTTTTTACTAGTGATAGTAGGCAACTTGACTCACTGGGTAGAGGCGGTACCCACGGTTAAAGCCAATGCCAATGTTGTGAGTAAAACACTTCTAGAATCAATCATTCCCCAATATGGGATGGTGAACAGGATTGATTCAGACCAAGGAACTCATTTCACCTCTAAAATATTGCAAAAAGTTGTTCAAACCCTGGGAGTAAATGGGAATTACATACTCCATGGCATCCACAGAGTTCTGGTCACACTGAGAGGATGAATCAAACTCTTAAAAGAGCTCTAGTTGAGCTGATGACTGAAACCCACGTCATAGATAAAATGTCTCCCTTTGTCCTTATTAAAAATTAGAAACCAACCCCGGTCAGATCTGGGGGTGTCACCCTATGAAATGACATTTGGTTACCCTTTTTGACCTCACCCCAGAGCATTGCCATCTATGAGGAAGGGGAAGCCAATGCCAAGAAATATGTTATGTCTATAGGAGAAACCTTACAAGGGCTAAGACATAAAGAGGCAATTCCTCAAACTAACACCCTGGATTTCAGAATCCATAATGTTAATTCTGGGGATTGGATCAAGTAATGATCAAGTCATGGAGAGATCAACCTCTAACTCCTCAGTGGGAAGGTCCCTTTCAGGCACTGTTCATCACCGAATCAGCCGTGTGAACTGCAGAGTGGGGATGGACTCATGCCAACAGATGGACTCATGCCAACAGTTAAAGGCCCGGTAGAAGAACCCAAAGAGTGAACTACAACATTCAGACTGGGTGAAACGAGATTGACTCTTAAGCAGAGACTGAAAGACAACCAGAAAGACACCAAGATGCCCAAAGTCAAGCTTCCACCAACCAGTTTGAGGACTGTCTTCCTGTGTTAATGGGTGAGAATTATCAGCATCTGTTGATGGGAAGTACACAAGGGTCTGTAAAAGGTGATGGGACAGCTTCTTTAAGAAAATAAGACAAAGGAAGCAGGGCAAGACCCCTTTGTTCACTACCAAGAAGACCCCATAGCCCTGCTGTGGGTAGCAACCCCGTAGGCATGGTAAGGTAGGGACAAAAGGCCATACTGGACATCTGTAATTCCCCAACTGTCTTTGAATACAAAAGGGACTGGAGGGCGAGACCGAGCTGGCCTCTGGACCCCTAAGATACAATGACTATGGATCGCAACCACATAGGCACGGTAGATGGGAGTCAGAGCCATACTGGACCTCTGTAAGGCCCTTTTGTCCATTCCAAATAAGTGTGTCTAAGGAAAACCTGAGATTTTTCTCCTGTTCCCACTGTCCTTGCCCACATCAACAGCTGCTAGTATGACTCATTCAAGAGAGAGAGAATTTTTTTAATGTAATTGTTCAAGCAAAATGACTTATAGAAAAAGAAAAGGGGGTTTGTTATAGATGGGTAATCCTATTGTTGACTCTCACAATTAAGGGGTGAATATTAAGTATATGTTAAGAGAAGTTGTGTAGGTGTATAGTTATCTTTCCCCTCCCTCTTGCATTGTTATCACGGGATGCCCTCAGTAGTCAAGGCATTTGGGAGGGTCGGCTTGTTGCTATGGCAGCGCCTGACCTCCAATCAAGCTGTAAGAAAGTGATCTCCACCACTGGACAGTGAAGAAGAAGTGGATTGACAAGACTTTGGGAGGGGCTAGAGGTATAAAAGATAGAGCATCCATTTTGTAGATGAGCACAGGGTGACTGAATGTTTTGCTTCTGGCACTGTATTTATTCTTTATTCACTCTTCTGTTGTATTTTGATAAGGTCGTAATAAACCATTTACATTTGTGAAAGTGAAAATAGTTTCTCACATGGGGTTAGGGAATGTGGGGCAAGGTGTCCACACTGGGTCAGACCTCAAGTTAAACTTCTCTGACCTGGCCAGACCTCTTTAGGAGCGGCCCTACATCAATATCAATCACAGAATGCTGCAATCACCTCTTCTCTAATGAGAACAGTAATAAAAGACACTCTTTAAAATAGGAATACATATTTCTTAGAAGCTCTTTGAAATATTTCTCCATAACTGTATAAGGAAACCTTCTTAATGAACTACATTAGAGCAGAGGGAAATCAAGGCAGAGCCATGGTTTGTCAGAAGTTGCTTGATCCTAATGAGCCCTGTGGTGCATTTGGAGCTGAGCCCTGGAACCTCAAGGCCTGAGAGGAGATTGCACAAACCTTTCCAGGAGTCAAAGTCAGAGGAAAAACCCAAAATGTCTCAAAGCATTAATGGGTGCCACTGAGGTCCATCCCAAACACAGGCTCCTCATGGACTCCTTGGAGGAGAGAACTGGAGGCCAGGATGGTAAAAAAAAAAGTCTCAGAAACTCAGTGTGGAAAGGAAAATCCAAAGTACCTTAAACTCCTTGAGTATCTCAAAACATCAATGAGCCCCACTGAGTGTCAGTACAAAGCTCTCAAGGGACTCGTTAAAGCAGATAATTGGGGCCATGATTGCACAAACCTCTCACAGAGTCTGGATCAAAAGGGAAACACCAAGAACCTTAAAAGAACTGAAGTACCTTGAAGCATTAATGAGCCCCACTGAGTGTTGTTCCTGACAAAGCCTCTCCAGGGACTAATTACAGCAGATAATTGGAGGCCATGATTGCACAAAGCTCTCAGAGACTCCAAGGCAAAAGCCAAAGCCAAAGTGCTTTGAAAAACCTGCAGTCCCTGGGAGCATGAAGGAGCCCCCAGGGCCATTCCTGAGCAAGGCTCCCCAGGGACTCCTTCCAGCAGATCCTTGAGGCCACTGGGATGTGGGCTAGGGGGGGATGCTGAGGGCAGGAAAAGGGGGTGACAGTGCCCAGCCTGGCTGGGGCTGTGCCAGGAGGCCCCAGCCTCAGGACAAGGTGTCTCCTCACGGCCCTTGGTGGCATGGCCCTTGGTGGCACAGATGCTGCTGTGCCCCAGGGCACCAAGACTTGGCTTCTCTTTGTCCCCACCTGTCATCAGTGCCTCCAGTTCTCTGCTCTGCCTGGGGCCTGGGGACACTTTCTCAGTCGTGTCCCTCAGTGGAACCCATTAAAAGTCAAAGAAACTTTGGAGTTGGATTCTGTCTTGGAGTTCTGGAGAGGTTTCTGCAGCTCCCTCTCAGGGCCTGATGTTCAGGGCCTGAGCACAAAGCCCCAGAGGGTCATTAAAGTCCTTGTGCTGTGTCTGTGCTGCTGAGCTGGGCCGGGCTCCTGGCACAGAGGGTGATCCTGGTAACCAAGGAGAGCTTCAAAAGCACATTTCTCTGGATGAGCAGCTCTGCTCCCAGCCCAGCAGGGCTGGGGCACTGCCTGCAGCCAGCCCGGGCACAGCACAGAGGCACAGAGAGCTTCCATCAGTCAGGGCTGGGAAGGTGCTGAGAAGTGCCTGGGGCAGAATCAGTGCCAGCCCTTGGCACAGGAACCTCTGGCTGCAGGACAATGCAGCTGCAGCTCCTGGAGTGATCTCCTACAGCTGGAACATCCCAATGCCCACAGACCCTGTGAGTACATTCTCTGATCATCTCTTATGCAGAGCAGCCAGGGGTGCCCAGGGCTGTCCTGCAGAGCAGGGTCCTGCAGCTCAGGGCGCTGTGCTGGGCCAGGGACTCTGCTGCCTGCCAGGGACAGCTCTCAGCCGGCCCGGGGAGCTGCTCCCAGCGCTGGGGGACAAAATGTGGGTGGAAGGAGACAGCTGGAAAGGCTGGAAAGTGTTCTTCTTGTGTGGTGAGGATTCTGTATTGCTCAGGATTGCTCCCAGCATGACATTTACCTCCAGAACATTTCCAAGCATATTAAACAGGGAGCACAGCCAGTCATGGGCTACAAAATGGGAAAATCCTGCATTTTTAGTGTACTGATCTGTGTTGCCTGTATGGGAAATTGCACATAGATATTCATTTCTCAGTTCACCATGAGAAATATAAAAAAATTGTCTCAGATCTGAATAAACCAGGCAGTGACAGAAATGAGCACAGGGCCCCTTAGAGGCAGCATCAGTGTTGCTTTTCCAGCCTCCTCAGGGTTGCTCTGACATTGCCATCAGAGCCTGCAGAGCCAGAGCTGCCCCTGGGCAGTGCCTGAGCTGGGAGGGGTCTGCAGGGCAGAGCTGAGCCCCCAGGGCTGGGCTGGGCTCTGGCAGCACTGGCAGGGCCCAGCCCTGGGCACAGGGGAGCAGCTGCTGGCAGGGCCAGCTCCAGGCAGCAGAGCCCTGGGCAGGCAGGGGGGAGAAGTGCCCCCAAGCTGTGCTGGGATATTTAAAGTCCTCTCCAAACCCAACTATTCCATGATTACTTTTATTACAGAACCCCATGTGCAGCCACAGCCAATGTCCAACAGCATCTCCAACAGCCACTTCCTCCTGCTGGCACAGGCAGACGCGCGGCAGCTGCAGCTCCTGCACTTCTGCCTCTTCCTGGGCCTCTCCCTGGCTGCCCTCCTGGGCAATGGCCTCATCATCAGCGCCGTAGCCTGCGGCCACCACCTGCACTCGCCCATGTTCTTCTTCCTGCTCAACCTGGCCCTCAGCGACCTGGGCTCCATCTGCACCACTGTCCCCAAAGCCATGCACAATTCCCTCTGGGACACCAGCACCATCTCCTACATGGCATGTGCTGCACAGCTTTTTCTGATTATCTTCTTCCTTGGGACAGAGTTTTCCCTCCTGACCATCATGTGCTATGACCACTATGTGTCCATCTGCAAACTCCTGCACTACGGGACCCTCCTGGGCAGCAGAGCTTGTGCCCACATGGCAGCAGCTGCCTGGGCCAGTGCCTTTCTCAATTCGCTGCTGCACACGGCCAATACATTTTCCCTGCCCCTGTGCCATGGCACTGCCCAGGTCTTCTGTGAAATCCCCCAGATCCTCAAGCTCTCCTGCTCCAAATCCTACTTCAGGGAACTTTGGCTCATTGTGGTTAGTGGCTGTTTAGCTTTTGGCTGTTTTGTGTTCATTGTTTTCTCCTATGTGCAGATCTTCAGGGCCGTGCTGAGGATCCCCTCTGAGCAGGGACGGCACAAAGCTTTTTCCACCTGCCTCCCTCACCTGGCTGTGGTCTCCCTGTTCCTCACGACTGCCACATTTGCTCACCTGAAGCCCCCCTCCATCTCCTCACCATCCCTAGATCTGGCCTTGTCAGTTCTGTACTCGGTGGTGCCTCCAGCCCTGAACCCCCTCATCTACAGCCTGAGGAACCAGGAGCTCAAGTTTGCAGTGAGGAGACTGATGACTGGATGCTTTCAGGAACATTAAACTGCTGGCCAATTTCTGCAAATCACTTGTAATAAAAGTTATCTTTGATGCTTCTTGTTGGTTTCATTTTGGAGGTTCTTTTTCTTTGTTTTACATTTTAATGTTGTCCACAAAGAAATGTCCTTGTTTGTGCCATTTCTCATTTTGTTTCTCTCCACCTTCCCTGTGGCCACAGACTGTGTCAATGAGGGGCTGTGCTCTTGGTGGATTTAAAGGAACTAAAGGGTCTGCCAGCAGAATTTTCAGCAGAGATGCCCTTTTGTTGCCTTCTCTGGAGCTGCAGCAGCAATGTCTGTGTGCAGAGCGGGGGACAGAGTGGCTGGACAGCAGCCAGGCAGAAAGGGACCTGCAGGGACTGATGGACAGCAGGCTGGACATGAGCCAGCAGCGTGCCCAGGTGGCCAAGAAGGCCATTGGCTCCTGGCCTGGATCAGGAACGGTGTGGCCAGCAGGACCAGGGCAGTGATTCTTCCCCTGTGCTCGGCACTCGTTGGGCAGCACCTCGAGTGCCGTGTCCTGGCACTTGGACTTGTTAAACCTCACCTTGCTGGATTTGGGCCCTGGATCCAGCCTGTCCAGGTCCCTGTGCAGAGCCCTCCTCCCCTCCAGCAGATCAACACTCACAGCCAGCTTGTCATCTGCAAATTTCCTGATGGTGGACTCAGTCCCCTCATCCAGATCATGAATGCAGACATTTAAATCCAAGCTGGCTGGCTCTGACCCCTCGGCCATCCTGTGGGTGCCCTGTGATGGCACTCAGGGTGATCTGTTCCATAACCTTGCCAGGCACCAAGGTCAGGCTGACAGGCCTGGAGTTCCCCAGATCCTCCTTCCAGTTTTTCTTGGGGATGGGCTCACACTGGCTCCTCCAGTACTCTGGGACCTCCCTGCTGAGCCAGGACTGATGGTAAATGATGGAGAACAGCTTGGCGAGTTCATCCACCAGCTCCCTCATCCCCCTAGGATGGATCCCATCTGATCCCATACACCTGTGAGCATCTGAGTGTCTCAGCAGGTCCCCAACTGCTCCCTCCTGGACTACAGGGGGCTGTTCTGCTCCCTGTGCCTATCTACCAGCTCAGGAGATTTCTTGTCCTGAGGACAACCTATCCTAATATTGAAAATTGATACAAACAAGGTGTTAAGTTACTCAGTCTTTTCTTTGTCTTTACTTACTATATTCTCCACTGCATCCAATAAAGATGTTCTCCTTATCCCAGATTTTGCTATTAATTTATTTACAGAAACCTTTTCAATTTTTTTTCACAGAAGTGGCCAACTTAAGCAGTAGTTGAGTTTCACCTCTCAACTTTTCTTTCTCCATGACCTAATAACATCCTTTAACACTTCCAAAGTTGCCTGACATTCTGTCCAAAGTTAATGCACCCTCTATTTTTCCTTTGAGTTCCCACAGAAGCTCCATGGGCAGTCAGGGCAGTCATTTTCCTCACCAGCTCATCTTTTGCTACACTGGCACAGGCTGCTCCTTCCCCTGTAAGATTACTTCCTTGAAATGTGTCCATCCTCCCAGGACCCCTTTGTTTTAAAGGGCTGTTTCCCTTAAAAAAATCAGTACCTTATTCGGTACTCCCCAAATCTGCATCCTAAATAGGCCAAAGTCTGCCCTTCCTAATTTCAATGTGGAAGTTTTGTTGCTACCCCTCCTTCTTTCACAAAACATTGAAATCTTGATTATTTCATGGTCACTGTGCCCCAGGCAGCCTCCGACCCCCACATCTGCCACCAGCGCTTCTCTGTTTGTGAGCAGCAGGAGACAGAGCTTTCCTTGGGAGTGGAGTGTTTCCAAAAATTCAGTAAAACAGAAAACTCCTTAACCCCAATGCAGCATTAAGAAGCAGCATTCTTTATTCAGCCGGATGCACGGGGGATAGCTCCTCCCAAAGCCGAGCGTGCTGAGTACAGGAAAGTTTCTGTTCATATTCTGTATTTTGCACACATATTCATTGATTGTCCTGGACTAAACACACATCTGATAATCATTCCCCCAGAATCATTAACGTATTTCCCCTCCCCTTTTGCATGCTCTCTTCTGTTCTGGGGGTCTCTCTGGTGGTCCCTGGTGGTCGTGGACCCCAGTGTTCCAGTGGGCCTGGCTGAGCTGGCAGGACACTGAGGCTGGTGAACTTCCAGTTCCCCTTCTGACACAATGAGCATTGTGTGGTTTCCATAGGCCTGGGGTTTTGGAGAACAAGCTCCGGTGTTAACTCACCTGGTGTAGATAATTTATCATCTGGTAACATGAGGTCACAGAGTTATGTGAGGTCATCGAGCAGCTACAGCATCATAGACTGCCTCTGTGACATCCCAGAGCCTGCTGTGACATCATAGGGCAGAGGTCTGATATCCCAGAGCAGGCTGTGACATCACAGAGGGGCTGTGTGACATCCCAGGAGGGCTCTGTGACGTCACTGGGGTGGTCACTCCGCCCCAGCTCCCCCTCACAGTTTCTCCCAACAAGTCCAATGCTGTTCATGCCCAGCGGGGTCCCTTATCCCCTGGTATCCCCCCGGTCCACCTGGAGACACAGCCCCCACCAAAGGACATTCCACAGGATCCCCCCCAGAGCCTGACATGGGGAAAAGGGGCCAGGGCTGTGTGACCAGGACATCAAGGACGTGGATTATCCAGGTCCCTGTGGCCTGGGTTGGGTTCCCCAGGGCAGGAAAGATGTCTGGCAGCTGGAGCAGGGTTAGGGAAGGGCCTCCAAGGTAGGGCTGGAGCCCTTGGGCTGTGAGCAGAGGCTGAGGGAGCTGGGTTTGTCCAGCCCAGAGCAGGGAAGGCTGAGGGGCTCCTCATCCCAGCCTGGCAGCGCCAGCAAGGAGGGGATGGAGAACACAGAGCCAGGCTCTTCACCCTAAGACAGCTTTGTGGCTGCCCCGGCTTTGGGATGGGCCCTGGGCCTGGAGCAGGAGCAGCTCTGGAGGGCCCCAAGGCCGGGCTCTTGTGCTGGCCTGGGCAGATGGGATGGCAGCAGGGGCTGCAGAGCTCTCAGCACCTCAGCCCGAGGGGAGCAGGGCACCCAGGGAGCCTCCTTTGGCCTTGGCCAAGCCCCTTCCCCCATGGCTGGGGCTGAGTCCTGGCTGAGCTGCAGCTGCTGCTGTGCCCTGGCCAGGGGCTGAGGCCGTGGGGCCAGTGGCCAGAGCAGCCTGGGCTGAGCAGAGCTGTGGGGCCAGAGCCGGCTGGGCTGTGCTGGGGAGAGGCCCTTGGTGCTGCACAGAGCTCAGGGCAGCTGGCAGAGCTTGCAGGGAGCTGGGCTGGGCTCAGAGAGCCTGGCACAGGAACCATCAGTGTCCATCCCAGCCTGGCTGAGCGTGCAGGGCAGGACTCAGCCCAGGCCTTGTGGGGCAGGGCCAGCGCCTGTGCAAGGCATGGAAAACAGGCAAGTGTCTGAGAGAGGAGGCTGCTCTGTGCCCTTGGGGGCATGGACACAGCAGGGAGGGGGCCCAGGACATTTGTCTCCGCCCGCCTCTGTCCCCAGCCCTTGGCAGCCCTGGCTGCTGAGCCCAGCTTTGCCCTGGGCTGAGTTTGGCTGTGGCCCAGCTCCATCCTCCTGCGGGGCTCAGGGCCTGTTCCCGGCCATGGCCAGCCCTGGCCGGCCTCTCTGCTGGCCCAGAGGCCGGCAGAGCCCGGGGCAGGGCTGTCTGTGCAGCCCCACAGGTGCCACGGGCTCTGCAGGAGCTGGCAGAGGCTGCCCAGCAGGGAGGCCATGGGGCACAGAGCCCCAAGGCTGCTGTGGGCACCACGGCACAGGGGCCGTTCCCAGCCGCAATGCTCCTGTCCTGGGCTGGGCCTGCACAGGGGCTGTGGCACCATGGCCGGGCCAGCACAGGGTCACAAAGGGGCCACGCAGCCGCTGCCGAGGCTGGCAGCAAGGCCGGGCACAGACAAGGAATTGCTGAGCATGGCCTGCGCTGGCCAGGGCTGACTGCGCCAAAGGCAGAGCTCAGCTGCCCTTGGTGGCTGCAGGAACACTCAGGAGCCCAAAGAGCCTCCATGGCTGTGCTGGAGACCAAGGCTGGAGCAGGGAAATGCAGGGCTGCTGCGCCATGGGGAGGGCATTGAATTCCAGCACACACCTCAGCTCTCTGATGATCCCGGCACCATGCTGGGCCCTGTTTCAGGCTGGAGCAGAGCAGATGTTGATGGCACAGGAGCCCTGCGGGGCTGGCAGGGACCTGCAGCTTGCAAGGTGCTCTGCTCTCCCTCAGCTCCACTCTGAGAGATCCAATCCCAGTTTGGCACCTCAGGGCACAAGTGGCACTGCCTGTCCATGGGCACACAACTGATATCTGCCTGGAAAGGGGCACAGGTTTAAATTCTTGTACATTTCATAATATACAAGGACATTTTTATTATCTGGGTCACTTGAGTACTTTTAAGAAATACCAAAGTCTTCCCTCCAGGAACAGGAATTTCCTGGAAGTGTATTGATGGGAGAAGGAGAAGAAATACTGATCTTCCCCTTTACTTGAGTCACCAATATTGTTTACTACATCATCTCTCTCTTCCTTCAGGTATTTCCACCTCTTCTGTTGAAATGGCCATGTCTAAGGACATCTCTTCACTAGACCAGCTGGATCTATGTCCTTCCTGTTACTCCCAGATTTCCTCCTCCAGATGCTCTCTGGTCACACAAGGGCCTCTCAACTGACTGGTTACGTGCTTTGAGCTTCAGGGAGTTGCCCAGTCTTTAAGAAGTTCAAAAATAAATATCACATTAATCAACACCTTACTTATATTAATATCTGTCACAGTATTGCCTTTTCTTATGTCTCTGTCTAAAACTGTTCCTGTATGGAAATCCCTTGGGGATGGGGGACATGTCAGATGCTGCTGGGACATCACAGAGAGCTGAGGGAAGAGCTGTTATTGAGATGGTTATTAAACTGTTCAAATGTTCAACTTGTGTTTGTTGGCAAGAAACCTTTCTGTGCTTCTGAGTGTCACCAGTCCCTGAGCCCAAAGGACACAAACCTGATGAGTTGTGGTTCCCTGCAGGGGCCCTTGGACCTTGGCTCTGCCCAGGAGAGCTCTTCATCCACTTTCCCGCTTTTCCTCCCTCTGGGCATGGAAGGAGCTCGTGCCTTCAGTGTGTGACTCGTGTGTGCAAAGAGCAAATCTGGGCAGAATTGGGGCAGGGAGGGTTTGGGGGGACCTTGGGACCTGTGCTGGGCACAGAAGGTGTTTTCCATTGCTCTGAGACTGTCTGCTGTGCAAAGTGGATTTAATATCCAGCAGAGGAATGAGTTTTGCATTTGATGGAGCTGTGCCTTCCCTTGGCTTTGCTGACTGACAAGAAATGAACATCCCTCTAGGTCTGGGGCAGCTCCTTCTCCAAGGAAAGCAGGTGGGAGTTGGAGCCAAGGAGCTGAAACTTTGGCAAAAGGTTTAATAAGACATTCAATGAACACAAAACACTTCTCAAAGCTGTATATTGGTCCATTCAACTTCACAAACTCTAAGCCATCTGAGTTTTAAGTTGCTCAACATTTTCAAGAAGTCAGAAATAAAAGAACGAGAGACAGAAATAGAGAATGATGAAAAAGATTTGGAGAAGCACACACAGAGCTACCAACTCCTGGATTCCAGCACTGTTCAGATCGGAATTCCAAGAGGAGGTAGGGTCAAGATGTGTGCTCGCCTTGTGCTCAGCCTTAAATACCCCTTGGTCTTCCTGGGCCCTTCCCCCAGGTGGGACTTGGGGTCATTTGGTCACTCAGGAGCTGGGCTGGGGGCTCCAGAGGTGGCTGTGGAGCATTGCCTGTGCTGTGCCAGGGACTGGCAGACACTGCTGGGCTGGGATAGAGGCTCTGGGGGGATTGGGGTTCCAGGGCAGGGCAGGGCTGGGGTTCCAGGGCAGGGCAAGGCTGGACCTGCCCCTTCCTCCCCCCCACACAAAATGTTTCCAGCCCACAATCTCCTCCAGTCTGTCACAACAGGCAGTGTTGGAGGTGAAATCCCAGTTGTGGCCACGGGCATCTGCAGGAAGAAGGACAGTTCTTTTCCATAGGAATGAAAGCCCCAGTTCTCGGTTTATTTCTGATTTAATTGCCTGGAATTTATTTGGTTTTGTTGTTGCTTTGTTTCCTGTTTTGTGCCTGAAGTGTCCAGTCAAGAGCAGAGTGACTCTTGCCAAGGAACTTTGTGGTGCTGTTGCTCAATATTAAATCTGGTTTTTGCTGCTCCCTTGCTGGGGATTTTTTCAGCACTCTCAAGCCCTCGTTGGTAATAGGGTGAAGGAGCCCTGGGCCAGGCTCTGGCCCTGGGGCACACGGGGACGCTGCCGGGGGATCCCTGTCCCCTGTCTTGCCCCCCATGGCCCTGTGTCAGGCTCGGGGGTCGATCTCGTGGAACATCCTCTGGGGGAGGCTGCGGCGCCGGAGGCGGGGGGACCCGGGGGGACAGGGGACCCCGCTGTGCACGAGCAGCGTTGGACTTCTCTGGGGGAAATGGGAGGGGGGGCTGGGGCAGAGTCACCTCCCCAGTGACCTCACACAGCCCCTGTGATGTCACACAGCCCCTGGGGTGTCACAACCCACTCTTGGATGCCACATAGCTCCCTTGTGATGTCATAGGCCCAACTCTGCGATGTCACTCTGTGATGTCACAAAGCTGTGCTGTTACAGAAGATTCTGTGATGTCAGAAATTCACCCTGTACTATGACATCACAAAGTCATCCTGTGACATCACAGTCTGTTCCATGATGTCATAGCCTGCTCTATGATGTCACACAGCCAACTCGGTGATGTCACAACCCACACTCTGATGTCCCAGAGCCACTCTCTACATGACGGCAGAGTCTGCCCTATGGCCTCACACTATGATGTCACACCCTGCTGTGTGATGTCACAAGCCCCTCAGTGGTGTCACAAAACCCTCCCTGTGATGTCATACTGCCACTCAGTAATGTCACAGCACACACTTTGACCTCACTGCCCGCTCTATGATGTCATACAGCCATGCCATGATGTCACAGCCTGCTCTCTGATGTCACACTGTCCCCTCTATCATGCCATAGCTGCTTGATGACCTCACACAACACGCTCTGTGATGTCATAGCCCAGTCTGTGACCTCACACAACCCACGCTGTGCTGTCACACAGCCCCTCTCTGACATCACAGCTGCTCTGTGCCTCCGTGACACAGCCACAGAGGCGCTGCTGTGACACAGCCCCCTCTGGGACACCCCACAGCCCCTGCCAGTGCTGAGCCCCTGTGAGCTCTGTCTGCGCCCTGCTCGTGTCCCTGCGATGCCCTGGCAGTGCCCCAGCCCTGCTGGGCTGTGCACAGGAGCTGCTCCTGGCCACAGCTGTCTCTCTGCAGCGCTGCCCTTGCCAGGAGCTGCCTCTGGGCCAGGAGCCTGGCCCAGCTCAGCAGCACAGACACAGCACCAGGACGTTAATGACCCTCTGGGGCTTTGGTGCTCTTTGCATCGGACCCAGACCTCAGAGTGTGCTCAAAGAACTTCTCAAGAACTCAAAGTCAGATTCAAAGTCCAGACTTTCTTTAACTTTTAATGGGTCCCACTGAGGGACACAACTCATGTGAAAGTGTCCCCGGGTTCCAGTTAGAGCAGAACACTGGAGGCAGTGATGACAGCTGGGGACAAAAAAGGCAAAGGTGTCTCTGGTGCTGAGCAAACCTGGATATCACCATGGTGTCCTTGGACCTGCATTGTCACACTGACCCATGGTTCCATGAGGTTCCCCAGTGTCACCATGGTCACTGTCAGAGGCTGGATGAGATCAGTGTCCCGAGACACCTTGGGTTGAGCTGTCAATCAGTCCCACAGCTGGGACAGCGCTAACCCGGCTCTGAACGCCTGAGCTATCACAAGTCCCAGCTGGGGGGAGGCCCACGAAGGCCCAGGGGCTTAAAACCAAGGAGCACAAGGTCAGCCCCTGCTATGGACTCTGCCTTCTTCTAGGGTTTGTGTCTCACCCACACTGGAACCCCAGGAGCTGGGAGCCACACGTGTGTCTTTCTGTGGAGCTTCTGTCTTTCTGTCTCTCTGTCTCTTTCCTCTCCTTCTAATGCTCTTTCTATGGAACATTTTTGGGTCCCTGAACAACTGAAGTGTTTAAGGCTGAGAGGTCCAGCTTGTTCTGGTGCTTTCCATGAACTGATTGAACTCTTGATTTATGAACCAATGCACTAGATGTGGAATCCTCTACACTGAACTCAGAAACAAACTCCCTCTGTCAGAGCATTTTCATCTTCTAGATCACTTCCAAGATGCCCATGGGGATGTTGCAATGATTTTCACACAGCTCTCCATTTCTGGATGCAGGCTCTGCAGATTCTTTCTCTGCATTCAGTCAGGCTTGGATTCCCTGACAATTCCTGGTAGCCCGTCATGGTTTCTTAGGGCAGAACAGTAACAATGAAAACCTTACCAATGGCACAACTGCCCAGCCCACAAGGAAAAGAAAGAACAAGCTGTCAAGTTCTTCAAACATTTGTCCTGCTGTGCTGCAAGAGTTGAGCTGCACACAAGGTGTGGAAAGCCTAGAGAAGCTGCAGCTGGTGGCACATCTTGTGACAGAAGCTGCACCTCGTTCTCCAGGAAAGGTTTTTGGAAAGAGCAAACAGGAGTGTGGAGAAGATTCTGGGAAAACTGAAACAGCTTTTAAGAAATGAAATTAAAATGGAAAGAAACAACTGAAGATGTTTTTCTCTGTTTATTTTTATGCTCCTCTTTTCCATCTTGCACTACTGCTCCATCCCCTTAATCCAAATAGATCTCATCTCTAAGATCCATGACTTGGCGAATTTTAGACACTCTAAAATACCATGAGCTACACACAGTTTTTGCCTTCCCCTGGTTTACTTGGAAAGCAGTGATGGAGACTAAGTGCAGCCCTTGGGTCAGGTACAAATTCAGCATTCAGGGAATGTGCTCCCCTAGGGTTTGATCCTCAGCGGGGACAATGCACAGCAGCGTTCAAGGGGATTCCTGTTCCCCTGTGCAGGAGTCCAGACTCTGAGTCTGGGCTGAACAGGGCAAAGTTCCCGTGTTTGGACAGGCTCAGGGGCTGCCCCTGGGGAGCGGGGGGCTGGGCGCGGGGGCGAGCGGGCAACGGAAAAACGGACACGGGGACAAACGGCCCCGGAGCTTCAGTTGCAGCGGCGGCAGCAGCAGCAGCGGCAGCGGCAGCGGCAGCGGCTGCAGCAGCGAAAGCAGACAAAGCAGTGATTTTGTCGCATTCCTCTTGATTCTCCTCTCCCATTCCCGCTGTCCCCTCCTCTCCCAATCTCTCTCTCCCCATTCCCGGCCGGGCCATGTCCCCAGCCCGCCCCCAGCCCCGGGCGGGTCTGCCCCGGCCCCGTCCCGGTTCCCGGCCCCGGCCCCATCCCCGTCCCCGGCCGTCCCGCCGGGGTCTCGTCTCCGCCCGGCTCTGGCCGTGCTGGCGGTGGCGCTGCTGGGCGGGGATCAGTGCCTGGGGCTGGGGCGGCACCGCCGCCCTCTGGCTCCGCCTGGCCCGAGCCCGGCCCCGGCCCCGACGTGGGCTCCAGTCCCGGCCCCGGCCCCGGCTCCTCCCGGGCCCCGCGGAGGACACACGCGGCGCGGCCGCTCCCGCCGCCCCCGCTGCGGCTTCCCCGGCCCGAGCTCCGCCGCTCGGCAGCGCGGCCGTCGGCCCCGAGCCGCCGCTGTCCCGTTCCAGGGACAGAACGCCTGGGGAGGGCCGGCCCGGGGCGCTCGGGGAGCGCTCGGGGGCCGCTCCTGGCCCCGGGCCGAGCGCTGACAGCCCCGTCCCGCCCGCAGGGAAGGCGCAGGAGGAGGCCCTGCAGGAGCGGTACCGGCTGGGTTCGCTGCTGGGCAGCGGCGGCTTCGGCAGCGTCTTCGCAGCCACGCGGCTCTCGGACGGCGCCCCGGTGAGCGGCGGGGCCGGCGGCGGGCGCAGGAGAAGGGGGCGGAGGAGGAGGAGGATTAGCAGGAGGAGGAGGAGGAGGTGGAGGGGGCGGAGGAGGAGGAGGATGGGGCTCGGCGGGGCGGGTGGTGCGCTCAACCCACTGCTCTCCCTTGCTCGCAGGTGGCCATCAAAAGGGTGCCACGGAACCGCGTCCGGCACTGGGGCGAGCTGGTGAGTGAGCGGGGCCAGCGGCAGAAGCCGGGCCGTGCCGGGTGGCGAGGAGCCAGGGCCCGGCAGGGTGGGAGCCGCCGGGAGCCCTGCAGGGAGAGCGGGCATGGGCTGAGCGGGGCATGCAGAGCATCCCGGGCTGGCTGAGGGGTTCCCCAGCCCTGGCACGGCCTCAGCCCCACTGACGGCATCGCGCTCCTCCCGCAGCCCGACGGCACCAGCGCACCCCTGGAGGTCGTGCTGCTGGACAAGGTGTCCTCTGGCTGCACTGGTGTCATTCAGCTCCTGGAGTGGCTTGAGCTCCCTGACAGCGTCGTGCTGGTGCTGGAGCGTCCGGAGCGGTGCCAGGAGCTGTCGGGTTTCCTGGCGGAGCGGAGGTTCCTGCCGGAGGAGGAGGCGCGGGGGCTGTTCCGCCAGGTGCTAGAGGCTGTGCGGCACTGCACCAGCTGCGGGGTCCTGCACAGGGACATCAAGCCTGAGAACATCCTGCTCGACCTGGCCACCGGGCAGCTGAAACTGATTGACTTTGGCTGTGGCGCCTTCCTCCAAGACACAGCCTACACCCAGTTTGCAGGTGAGCTCTGCCGGGGGATGCTCCTGGGCATCTCATGGCCCAGCCGGGGTGCAGCCCCAGGGCTCCCCCTATTGCAGCCAGGATGGGATTAATGCTGGAGCCAAGCTGATTTGGGTGGGGGTGTGAGGGGGGCCAGCTCCAGCCCTGCCGACAGCCTTCAGCACCCACTGTGGCCTGGGCTAAGGCTGGAGCTGAGGCAGCCAGCCTGACAAAAACCCCAGTGGGGGTAGCAGAGAGGGGCGTCTGACCCTGTGCCCTGGATGGTTTGGTGTGCAGGCGAGAAGGGCTTGGACTGCTCTGCTCCCATTGTTTGCCTTGACTGGTTAACATTTTTGGGGGGGCGTGCAGGCGGGGAGTAGAGCGGGCTTTCTCCACCACAGGATGAGTTTTGCTTTTGTGTGTCATGGTTGGGCCTTCCCAGGATTTCTGCTGCCCTCTTCCAACACCAGTGGCTTCTTTTCCAGCCCCAAGTCTGTACACAAGTCCCAGGTGCTGGTGAGAGGGCAGCAGTCACCCTGTGTGCCACTGGGGCAGCCCCCACATGCCATGGGGTGCTGGGGTCAGGCTCTGGGAGCAGCAGCGTCCCCCTGATGAACTCTGTCTGTGTTCCACAGGAACCCTGTCCTACAGCCCACCAGAGTGGATCCACCACCAACGCTACCACGGCGAGGCAGCGACGATCTGGTCCCTGGGCCTCCTGCTGTACCACCTGGTCATGGGGAAGCACCCGTTCAGGAGGGGCCAGGAGATCATCTGGGGGCGGATCTTGTTCCCACGACGGCTCTCTCATGGTGGGTCCTCATCTCTGGCCATGGGGGCAATACCAGTGCTGGGAGACAGCAGCAGCTCATGAGCATCCTGCTCTGGCAGCTGCTGAGGAGGTGGCACATGTCCTGCTCTCCTGCTCTCCTCCAAACACAGAATCCATGGGGAAGTTTAGGCCCAGCTCTGGGCAAACCCAGCATGGCCTGGGCATGGGAACAGGGGGGCAACTTCTCCAACTGACTGGTGATTTCTGGTTTGTTTCCCCAGAGTGCCAGGATCTCATTAAGAGGTGTTTGTCCATGCAGCCCTTGGACAGGCCATCCTTAGAAGAGCTTTTCCGTGATCCATGGGTGCAGGGTGGTCTTCTGCCCTAGAAGATGGGAGAGATCCACGTGCACAGTTGGATCCAGGGGCCTGGCAGGTAACAGCTCCACACATGTCCTGGCAATCAGTGGCAAAGCCAACCAGACTGGTTTTGTCCTGCCTGTGTCACTGCCCAGGGGGCATCAGATGGGAACACGCAGCCCTTGTGCTGGAGCTGAGCTGCTCTGCCCATCACTGGTGGCCACCATCTGAGCTGGTTTTGCTTGTCCGGGTTCCCTGACAGCTGGGGCCCTGGGCAGAACCCTGACAGCCTGGGCTCACCCCAGGGAAGGAGAAGAAGCCCCTGGAGAAGCTGTACCAGGTGGGGCTGCTGCTGCTGGGGACAGTGAGGACGACATCAAAAATGACAACCTCTTCTTCCACCTGGCCACCGGCAGCTGAGGATGATGGACTTTGATTCTGACACCTTCTCCAAAGCCAGGCTCCACAGGGAATTTGAAGGTGAGTCCACACGCAGGGGGATGCTCCCAGATTTGGGCATTGCACAGCCTGGCCAGGAACCAAAGGTTCCCCCTTTGCTGGGGCGGATGCAGCTGATCCTTCAGTCGGCTGCCAGGCTGCTTTTGGCAGGGCTGGGGGGATGGGCTGGGGTGCTGATGAAATGGGAGTGGGCTCCTGGCCCTGCCAACAGCCCCAGCACCCACCGTGCCCCGGGCTGGGGCTGGGGCTGGGGCAGCCAGCCCGACACAAAGAAACCCCCATGGTGGGAGCAGAGGTGGGACTCCAGAACCTGTGAAGGGGCTGCTTTGCTTTGCAGGCAAGGAAGGGCTTGGGCTGCTCCACTGCCCCTGTGTGCTTTGGGATCACCGTTATTTTGGAGGGCAGTGCAGGGGGGAAGGGAGACAGCCTGGGCTTCCCTCACCTGTGGGTGGGTTTTTCCCTGGCCTGCAGGGGTTGGGCCTTCCTTAGCCCCTGACAGAGATAAGATTTTTGACCTTTTTTCTTGTTCCCCTTTTTGTCTGTAATCTATTTTCAATAATTTGTTGTGTGTTTTTCTAGAGGAAGCGTTCCAGGTGGGGTCCAGTCTGGATGGGGAAGTGCTTGGGAGCAGCTGTGGCGTGGATGGGCCGTGCCCTGGGAGAAGGATGAGGACATCGTTTGGGACCAGCTTTTCTTCCAGAGGGGGATGGCGTGAGGTGGGTCCTGTCTGCTTGGCATGGTGGGATCAGAGCTTTGGGGAGATGGCAGCGAGCACAGGAGCATCCTGCTCTGGGCAGCTGCTGAGGGCTGGATGTGCCGTGGCCGGCTGCAGGCTGGGCACATGTCCTGCCCTCCTGCTCTGCTTCCACAGGCAGCAGGGATGGGCAGCTCTGGGCACAGCTCTGGGCACGGCCAGCATGGCCTGGGCACTGCGGGCAGCTGGGACAAGGGGACAGGAGCCTTCAGCTGACGGGCGCTTTCTGGTTTCTCTCCTTGCAGCCGGGCTCTGCGGGTGCTGAGGCTGCTCTGGGCTCTGCCAACGCTCTGCTGGAGCTCAGCACCGGGCTGCAATCAGCCAAAGAAGAAATGGGGTGACCTGCAGCACAGACCTGCTTGAGCATTTCAGCATCACAGCTCAAGTTTGCAGAGTGTACACCTCCAAGGGCAAACATGACACCACCCAAAAATTAAACTTGTTCAATAACTTCTGAAATGAAATCAATCTGGGATGACCCCAAATGATATTTTGCAACTTGCTCAAGCTGTAGCTCAGCCCTTCTCTGAACTGTTCTCTCCCCCACCTGCCTTTTACTTCCCAACTGCTCCCTCTTGTCCCCCAGTGAGTTCCCAGCCCATGGCAGTCTCCATCACACTGTTGCCTTCCTTGGTGCCCCTCACCATGAGGAAGGCCGAGCCCCAGGCTTGGGGACTCATCCTGTCACTGGCTGAGGAGCAGCAATGTCTCAGAGGTCCAGTGGGATTTTAGTGTCATTCAGAGCTGCTTTCCAGCCCTCAGCTCTCCTCACTGCTGAGTTCCCACTCCCTTTTCCTTGTCCTTGCAGCAGGATGAGCTCTGTGAATCCCCTTGAGCCTCTCCACTCTTCCCAGCCCACGCACCCACCTCAGTAAGGCTGAAGCTGCAGCTTCTCTGTCTCCTGTGGCACACCAGTCCAGTCCCCTGTGCGGGGAGCCCCAACCCCAGAGCACAGCACTCAGCAGTGCACTCCGGGCTGGAGCAGCTCCCTCCCAGCCCCAGCCCAGGGACTCCTCCGGCCCCGGGGCTTGGGGCACCGTCAGCACCCGCTGCTCCAGCCACCGCTTCTGCTGGTCCTGACAGCAGCACCCAAAGTGGGGCTGATCCCGAGGGAGCAGCAGCAGGGCCTGGATCTGATCCCTGACTCTGGGGCAGGGCTGGACAAATGACACCCAGCAGCAGCAGCAGCACATGGAGCTGACTTTCAGCACAGCCCCTGCCACTCTTGCCTCCCGTGTGCAGCGGTGTCACAGCAGCCTGAGGCACCTGGGAGCACCCTGAGCCATGCCAGGGTCAGTGCCAGGAGCATCCCCTGGCGCTGTTTAAAACCGGCTCAGCAGGAACTGGGGATGCAAACAGGATGAACCTGAGCATCTCCCACCAGCAGATACCTCAGAGCTTACACAGTAACACGACCGTGACTCTCCCAAACTGGATTTAGGAATGGCACACCTACTGCAGCCATTGGATCATGAGCTGCCCAGATCCCTTTGGGACTCCTGCTTTTGGTGTCTCTGCCTCCTCTCCCTGGCCCAAGGAGGCTCCTCTCTTCCTCTCCCTGCCCTGACAAGACAGTCACACAAATAAAGACATGGGATTACCAGGTGCTGAGGAGCTGTAGAAGGAGCCTTCTCTAGGTCTGGCCTGTTTCCAAAACCCGCACAGTCTCCCTCAGCAAGGAACCTCCTTGTCCACCCTCTCCAAGGGTGTCAAGCTCAGGAAGGGATTCCTGACACCCTGTCCAGCTGGGAGAGCTCCCGTGTCTCCATACCAGGGGATAAAACCAAACCCAGGAACCCTGGGGGGACTGAGATTGTGGCATGGGGACATCTGTATTTATTTCCCAGTGGCAAACAAAAATGTGGAATGGTGCCAGAGCTTGTTTTGATCTACATCAGCTTTTGATAATTGTCCCTCCTCCTGACAGCGACTCCTCTGCAGCTGCACTGGGAGATCTCTGGGGCTGAGTCCACTAAGAGGAGATTTCAGTGGGGCTGAGGTGCTCGAGGGGGCCCATTTCAACGCTCTGCCGAAGTCCAAGGACATTGTGTTTCCCCGAGGAGCAACGCTCCTTTCTGGCACTCACTGCCCCGTGAGGGACATTATTCAGTTGCTGCCATTGGGTGAGTTCCAGCCACAGGGAGAGGGAGGAGGAGATGATCCCACCCATGGCTGCTGCTGGGTCCAGACTCTGGGTGAGATAAAGCCGAGACAGAGCTTCAGCATCTCCCCCAAAATCACAGAATCACAGAAGGGCTTGGCTTGGAAAAGACCTTCAAGTTCATCTCCTTCCATGCCCCCTTCCACTATCCCAGGCTGCTCCAAGCCCTGTCCAACCTGGCCTTGGACACTGCCAGGGATCCAGGGGCAGCCACAGCTTCTGTGGGCAAGCTCTGATCTCTGCCCAGGTGGGCAGGGACAAGACCCAAGGGAACGGCTGGAGCTGGGCCAGGGCAGGGCTGGGCTGGAGATCAGCAAAAGCTTCTTCCCCCAGAGGGGGCTCAGGCACTGCCCAGGCTCCACAAGGAATGGGCATAGCCCAGAGGCTGTTGGAGTTCCAGGAGCCGTTGGACCCCGCTCCCGGGGCTTCACGGGCTGCGATTGTTGGGGTGTCTGTGCAGGGCTGGGGGCTGGACTTGATGATCCCAATGGGTCCCTCCAAGCTCAGCCCCTTCTGCAATTCTCACCCTTTGGATCAGCCTTTGTGTCCCCTCGAGGCGCTGGCAGAGCTGCTGGGGACAGGGCAGGAGTGGGGCAGCCCCAGCGTTCCCCTGTCTGTGACACCCAGAAGTGACAGCCCCAGCGCTCCCCTGTGACACCCCAGCGGGGACAGCCCCAGCGTTCCCCTGCCTGTGACACCCCAGCGGTGACCGCCCCAGTGTTCCCCTGCCTGTGATACCCCAGAGTGACAGCCCCAGTGTTCCCCTGTCTGTGACACTCCAGTGGTGACAGCCCCAGCGCTCCCCTGTGACACCCCAGCGGGGACAACCCCAGCGTTCCCCTGCCTGTGACACCCCAGCGGTGACAGCCCCAGTGTTCCCCTGCCTGTGACACCCCAGTGGTGACAGCCCCAGCGTTCCCCTGTCTGTGGCACACCAGTGGTGACAGCCCCAGCGTTCCCCTATCTGTGACACCCCAGTGGTGACAGCCCCAGCATTCCCTCCCGGCAGTCGCTCCAAGGGAAGCGTCCAGAGCTGCGTCCAGTCAATGGAACTGACCGGCCACTGACCAGCCCAGCCTGGGCTGATGTGGATTGCTCTGCAGACAGCTCGGGGAAGGTGTAAGAGGCCGTCTGAAGCCCCCACATTTGCCTACCGATTGCCACAAGCAGAAACCCCTTCCCCCATTACAGTACCGGCTTGGAGAGAGCGGCAGTGCAGGTGCAGTTGCTGTACCGTTATGTTAGCTGTTCCGAACAAGGCCTGGCAAGGAGTTGGCAAGGAATTGGCAAGGACTTGGCATGAACCCACCAAGGAACGGCCTACTGCATATTTGCCCACTCTCCTCCTGAATCTGAATGAACTTTTAGGGTGACCCTAATCATCTCTCACTGAAGACCTCTCATCTGCCCCGTGACCACTGTGACAGACGGACGGAGATGGAAAACCCTCCTCCCAAGGACTGAGACTGAGACCCCTCCCACAGGGAGAGGGGAAACCACTAATGACACGACCTGTTCTTCTTCAGTAATTCCAACGGACTTATTCTTCATTGTGTTTGTCCTGCCTTGGTGGTTTCAGTGGACTCACCTGTTCCCCCACAGCAATCACAATAGACTCTCACTGTCCAGCATGTTCCCCCCTCTTTCCTCTGTGGACTATAACTGTGAGGATCTCGCCTGTGTTGGTAGCTATTCCCATCCCCCTCTTTTCTCTCTCTCTCTCTCTATCCTTTTCTCTCCTTTCATATCCCCACTATCGCATTTACTGTTTTGGCCCTTAATAAAGGCGCATTTGTTGTGATTAACTGATAGTCTCTTGCTGTTTGCCGTTTTGCACTTTTGGGATTGGTGAAAAGAACCATCACAACACCCCGCACAAGCAGATCGTGACAGATGGCCAGGGTGTAAGACCCAGCCAGCAGGGGTTTAGGAGGGCTAGGTCGTGTTTGACCAACCTGGTCTCCTTTCATGACCAGGTGACCCTCCTGGTGGATGCAGGACAGGCTGTGGATGTGTCTGTTTGGACTCCAGTAAGGCCTTTGGCACTGTCTCCCACAGCACACTCCTGGAAAAGCTGCAGCCCACGGCTGGGCCAGGAGCACTCTGTGCTGGGTTCAGAACTGGCTGGATGGCCGGCCCAGAGAGTGGTGGTGAGCAGTGCTGCATCCAGCTGGGGACAGTCACCAGTGCCGTCCCTCAGGGCTCTGTGCTGGGCCAGCTCTGCTCAATATTTTTATTGACCACATGGATGAGGGCATTGAGGCTTTCATTGGTAAATCTGCAGATGACACTAAGCTGGGAGCACGTGTCCATCTGTTGGAAGGCAGGAGGGCTCTGCAGGGACACCTGGAACAGTTGGATGGATGGGTAGAATGCAATAGGATGAAGTTTAACCAGTCCAAGTGCCCAGTCCTGCATTTTGGCCACAATAACCCCCTGCACTGCTCTAGGCTGGGGTCGGCGTGGCTGGACCGTGCCCAGGCAGAAAGGGACCTGGGGCCACTGGTCGACAGCAGGCTGAACATGAGCCAGCAGTGTGCCCTGGTGGCCAAGAAGGCCAATGGCTCCTGGCCTGGATCAGGAATGGTGTGGCCAGCAGGAGCAGAGAGGTCATTCTTCCCCTGTACTTGGCACTGGTGTGCTTGGCATTCCTCCCCTGTACTGGCACCCTACCTCGAGTGCCGTGTCCAGTTCTGGGCTCCCCAATTTGGGAAGGACATGGAGGGGCTGGAGCGTGTCCAAAGAAGGACAACAAGGCTGGTGAGGGGTCTGGAACACAAGTCCTGTGAGGAATGACTGAGGGAGCTGGGGTTGTTTAGCTTGGAGAAGACTCAGAGGTGACCTTATCACTCTCTACACTCTCTGAAAGGTGGTTGCAGTCGGGTGGGGGTCGGTCTCTTTCTCCTCACAGCAACTGACTGAACAAGAGGACACAGTCTTAAGCTGCACCAAGGGAAATTTAGGTCAGATATTAGGAAAAAAGTTTTTTATGGAAAGGGTGATAAATTAATGCACTTGTCTGTCCAGGGAGGTGGTGGAGTCACCATCATGGGATGTGTTTAAAAAAAGACTGGATGTGGCACTCGGTGCCATGGTTTAGCTGAGGTGGTGTTAGGGCATGGGTTGGACTTGATGACCTTAAAGGTCTCTTCCAACCCAGCAATTCTGTGATTCTGTCATTGTGTGACATCACAGACCAGGTTGTGGCATCATATAGTTGGCTGTGACATCTCTGGTTTATTATGCGACATCACAGAGCAGGCTGTGACATCAGAGCATGCCTGTATGACATCACAGAGCAGAGCAAGCTGTGAGGTCAAAGAGTGTGCTGTGACATTATAGAGTGGCTGTGTTCCATCACTGAAGGTGTTGTGACATCACACAGTGGGTCTGTGTGACCACAGAGGTGCTGTGTGACATGTTAAGTGAGTTCTGCCATCACAGAGCAGGCTGTGACATCACAGAGCAGGCTGTGATGTCACAGAGGAGGTTGTGATGTCACAAAGTTGGCTGTGACATTACAGGCTGGCTGTGTGACATCACAGAATGGGCTGTGAGGCCACAGAGAAGACTCTGCCATCATAGAAAAGGGCTCTGTGACATCACAGAGCAGCGGTGTGATGCCACAGAGAAGGCTTAGACAATAGAGAGTGGGTTGTGACATCACAGAGCTGACTGTGAAATCAAAGAGCAGGCTGTGACATCACAGCGAGGCTGCATAACATCACAAAGGTAGCTGTGCCATCATAGAGCTGGCTGTGACATCACAGGGTGGCTGTGACATCACAGCCTGGGCTGTGACATCACAGGGCAGATGTTGTGACATCACAGAGCACACTGGGACCTCAAAGAGCAGGCTGTGACATCACAGGGCATCTGTATGAAATCACAGGTGGCCTGTTACATCTCCAAGTGGGCTGTGTGACATTACAGGGCAGCTGTGTGACATCACAGGGGCTGCGTGACATCAGAGGGGCTGTGTGACATCACAGGAGGTTGTATGACACCACAGGGGCTGTGTGGCATGGGGTTCCAGGGCAGGGCAAGGCTGGACCTGCCCCTTCCTCCCCCACACACAAAAGGTTTCCAGCCCACAATCTCCTCCAGTCTGTCACAACAGGCAGTGTTGGAGGTGAAATCCCAGCTGTGGCCATGGGCACCTGCAGGAAGAAGGACGGTTCTTTTCCATAGGAATGAAAGCCCCAGTTCTCGGTTTATTTCTGATTTAATTGCCTGGAATTTATTTGGTTTTGTTGTTGCTTTGTTTCCTTTTTTGTGCCTGAAGTGTCCAGTCAGGAGCAGAGTGACTCTTGCCAAGGAACTTTGTGGTGCTGTTGCTCAATATTAAATCTGGTTTTTGCTGCTCCCTTGCTGGGGATTTTTTCAGCGCTCTCAAGCACCCTCATTGGCAACAGGGTGAAGGAGCCCTGGGCCAGGCTCTGGCCCTGGGGGACACGGGGACGCTGCCGGGGGTCCCTGTCCCCTGTCCCGCCCCCCATGGCCCTGTGTCAGGCTCGGGGGTCGATCTCGTGGAACATCCTCTGGGGGAGGCTGCGGCGCTGGGGACGGGGGGACCCGGGGGGACAGGGGACCCCGCTGTGCACGAGCAGCGTTGGACTTCTCTGGGGGAACTGGGAGGGGGGGCTGGGGCAGAGTCACCTCCCCAGTGACCTCACACAGCCCCTGTGATGTCACACAGCCCCTGGGGTGTCACAACCCACTCTTGGATGCCACATAGCTCCCTTGTGATGTCATAGGCCCAACTCTGCGATGTCACTCTGTGATGTCACAAAGCTGTGCTGTTACAGAAGATTCTGTGATGTCAGAAATTCACCCTGTACTATGACGTCACAAAGTCATCATGTGACATCACAGTCTGTTCCATGATGTCATAGCCTGCTCTATGATGTCACACAGCCAACTCGGTGATGTCACAACCCACACTCTGATGTCACAGAGCCACTCTCTACATGACGGCAGAGTCTGCCCTATGGCCTCACACTATGATGTCACACCCTGCTGTGCTATGTCACAAGCCCCTCAGTGATGTCACAAAACCCTCCCTGTGATGTCATACTGCCACTCTGTGATGTCACAGCACACACTTTGACCTCACTGCCCGCTCTATGATGTCATACAGCCATGCCATGATGTCACAGCCTGCTCTCTGATGTCACACTGTCCCCTCTATCATGCCATAGCTGCTTGATGACCTCACACAACACGCTCTGTGATGTCATAGCCCAGTCTGTGACCTCACACAACCCACGCTGTGCTGTCACACAGCCCCTCTCTGACATCACAGCTGCTCTGTGCCTCCGTGACACAGCCACAGAGGCGCTGCTGTGACACAGCCCCCTCTGGGACACCCCACAGCCCCTGCCAGTGCTGAGCCCCTGTGAGCCATCTTGTAGATCACTTTCAAGATGCCCATGGCGATGTTGCAATGATTATCACACAGCTCTCCATTTCTGGATGCAGGCTCTGCAGATTCTTTCTCTGCATTCAGTCAGGCTTGCATTCCCTGACAATTCCTGGTAGCCCGTCATGGTTTCTTAGGGCAGAACAGTAACAATGGAAACCTTACCAATGGCACAACTGCCCAGCCCACAAGGAAAAGAAAGAACAAGCTGTCAAGTTCTTCAAACATTTGTCCTGCTGTGCTGCAAGAGTTGAGCTGCACACAAGGTGTGGAAAGCCTAGAGAAGCTGCAGCTGGTGCCACATCTTGTGACAGAAGCTGCACCTCATTCTCCAGGAAAGGTTTTTGGAAAGAGCAAACAGGAGTGTGGAGAAGATTCTGGGAAAACTGAAACAGCTTTTAAGAAATGAAATGAAAATGGAAAGAAACAACTGAAGATGTTTTTCTCTGTTTATTTTTATGCTCCTCTTTTCCATCTTGCACTACTGCTCCATCCCCTTAATCCAAATAGATCTCATCTCTAAGATCCATGACTTGGCGAATTTTAGACACTCTAAAATACCATGAGCTACACACAGTTTGCCTTCCCCGTTTGTTTTTTTGGGGTTTTTTTTGTGTTGTTTTTTATTTTTTTTTAATCACTGCTGGAGATGTAAATGCAGTGCCTGGGTCAGATACAAATTCTGCATTCAGGGAATGTGCCCCGATAGGGTTTGATCCTCAGCGGGGACAATGCATGGCAGCGACCGAGGGGATTCCTGTTCCCCTGTGTAGGAGTCCAGACTCTGGGTCTGGGCTGACCAGGGCAAAGTTCCCGTGTTTGGACAGGCTCAGGGGCTGCCCCCAGGGGAGCGGGGGGCTGGGCGCGGGGGCGAGCGGGCAACGGAAAAACGGACACGGGGACAAACGGCCCCGGAGCTTCAGTTGCAGCGGCAGCAGCAGCGGCAGCAGTCGCAGCAGCAGCAGCAGCAGCGAAAGCAGCAGCGAAAGCAGCAAAACCAGTCACTTTGAGGACTCCCTCGCCCGCTGTCCCGCACCCTCTCCCGCTCTCCCTTTCCCGGTGTCCCCTCCTCTCCCAGTCCCCCTCTCCCCTTGCCGGGCCATGTCCCCAGCCCGCCCCCGGCCCCGGGCGGGGCGGCCCCGTCCCCGCCCCGGTTCCCGGCCCCGTCCCCGCCCCGGTTCCCGGCCCCGTCCCCGCCCCGGTTCCCGTCCCCGGCCCCGGCCCCGGCCCCGGCCCCGTCCCCGCCCCGGTTCCCGGCCCCGTCCCCGTCCCCGGCCGTCCCGCCGGGGTCTCGTCTCCGCCCGGCTCTGGTCGTGCTGGCGGTGGCGCTGCTGGGCGGGCATCAGTGCCTGGAGCTCGGGCGGCACCGCCGCCCTCTGGCTCCGCCTGGCCCGAGCCCGGCCCCGGCCCCGACGTGGGCTCCAGTCCCGGCCCCGGCCCCGGCTCCTCCCGGGCCCCGCGGAGGACACACGCGGCGCGGCCGCTCCCGCCGCCCCCGCTGCGGCTTCCCCGGCCCGAGCTCCGCCGCTCGGCAGCGCGGCCGTCGGCCCCGAGCCGCCGCTGTCCCGTTCCAGGGACAGAACGCCTGGGGAGGGCCGGCCCGGGGCGCTCGGGGGGCGCTCGGGGGCCGCTCCTGGCCCCGGGCCGAGCGCTGACAGCCCCGTCCCGCCCGCAGGGAAGGCGCAGGAGGAGGCCCTGCAGGAGCGGTACCGGCTGGGTTCGCTGCTGGGCAGCGGCGGCTTCGGCAGCGTCTTCGCGGCCACGCGGCTCTCGGACGGCGCCCCGGTGAGCGGCGGGGCAGGCGGCGGGCGCAGGAGGAGGGGGCGGAGGTGGAGGAGGAGGAGGAGGAGGTGGAGGAGGAGGAGGGGGATGGGGCTGCGCAGGGCAGGCGGGCGAGCTCAACTCGCTGCTCTCCTTTGCTCGCAGGTGGCCATCAAAAGGGTGCCACGGAACCGCGTCCGGCACTGGGGCGAGCTGGTGAGTGAGCGGGGCCAGCGGCAGAAGCTGGGCAGGGATGAGCCGAGGCCCGGCAGGGTGGAAGCCACCAGGACACCTCGAGGGAGAGCGGGCGTAGGGCCAGCGCAGGGCGCAGAGCATCCCGGGCTGGGTGAGGGGTTCCCGACCCCCGGCACGGCATCAGCCCCACTGATGGCATCGCGCTCCTCCCGCAGCCCGACGGCACCAGCGCACCCCTGGAGGTCGTGCTGCTGGACAAGGTCTCCACTGGCTTTCCCGGTGTCGTCCAGCTGCTGGAATGGCTTGAGCTCCCCAACGACATCGTGATGGTGCTGGAACGCCCAGAGCACTCTCAGGACCTGCACCATTTCATTCGGGAACGGGTGGTCCTGTCCGAGGAGTTGGCGCGGGATCTGTTCCGCCAGGTGCTGGAGGCCGTGCGGCACTGCACCAGCTGCGGGGTCCTGCACAGGGACATCAAGCCCAAGAACATCCTGGTTGACCTGGCCACCGGGCAGGCCAAATTGATTGACTTTGGCTGTGGCACCTACCTGCAGGACACAGCCTACACTCGCTTTGCAGGTGAGCCCACACAGGGGTGTGCTCTCAATCCCGTCATCTCATGGCCCAACACCTCACAGCCCAAGCTGGGTGTGGCAGCGGGGATTCTCCCTTTTGCTGCCCTTCATGGCACTGAGATTTCAGCTGAGCTGCTTTTGAGCAGGGCTGGGTGGGGAGCCAGCTTCCAGCCCTGCTGGCAGCCTTTGCCCACCACTCTGGGCAGGACTGAGGCTAGGGCTGGGCAGCCAGCCCAACAAAAACACCCCTGGGTGGGGTAGCAGGGAGGGGTGGCCAGAACCTGTGTCCCAGCCGGTTTGGGGTGCAGGTGAGAAAGGGCTTGGACTGCTCCACTCACCTGGTTTCTTTTGGCTTCATAATGGTTTTTGGGGCAGTGCAGGCAGGGAGGATGAGGGCATGGTTTTCCCAAGCACTGAGTGGGATTTTCCTCCTCATGGTCGGGCCTTGCCAGGGCTTCCACTGCTCTCTTCCAACCCCAGTGGCTTCTTTTCCATCCCCGAGTCTGTACACCTGTACACAAGTCCCAGGTGCTGGCGAGAGGGCAGCGGTCACCCCGTGTGCCACTGGGGCGGCCCCCACACACCCAGGGATGCTGGAGCCAGGCTCAGGGAGCAGCAGCGTCCCCCTGATGAACCCCATCTGTATTCCATAGGAACACGGTCATACAGCCCCCCGGAATGGACCCAGTTTGGCTGGTACTACGGCAAGCCAGCTACCATCTGGTCCCTGGGCATCCTGCTGCACCAGATGGTCTGCGGGGAGCACCCTTTCAGGAGGGGCTGGAACATCAGCTGTGACCATGAGCTCTCGCTGCCACAACGGCTCTCTCAAGGTGGATCCTCATCTCTGGCCACGGGGGCAATACCAGTGCTGGGAGACAGCAGCAGCTCGTGAGCATCCCTCTCTGGCAGCTGCTGAGGAGGTGGCACATGTCCTGCTCTCCTGCTCTCCTCCAAAACAGGGAATTGATGGGGAAGTTTAGGCCCAGCTCTGAGCACATCCAGCATGGCCTGGGCACGGGAATAGTTGGGCAAAGCCAACAGGAGCCTTCTCCAACTGACCGGTGGTTTCTGGTTTCTCTGTCCAGAGTGCCGAGATCTGATCAGGAGGTGTTTATCCATGCTGCACTCGGACAGGCCCTCATTAGAAGAGCTGTTCCGTGATCCCTGGCTGCAGGATATTGATCTGCCCTAGAAGAAGGGAGAGAGCCACAGGCACACTTTGATGCAAGGCCCTGGTAAGTTACAGCTCCACACATGCCTTGGCAATCAGAAGCAAAGGAACGCAGACATTTTGTCCTGCCTGTGTCACTGCCCAGGGGTCATCAGATGGGAACACGCAGCCCTTGTGCTGGAGCTGAGCTGCTCTGCCCAGCACTGCTGGCCACCATCCGAACTGGTTTTGCTTGTCCTGGTTCCCTGACAGCTGGGGCCCTGGGCAGAACCCTGACAGCCTGGGCTCACCCCAGGGAAGGAGAAGAAGCCCCTGGAGAAGCTGTACCAGGTGGGGCTGTTGCTGCTGGGGACAGTGAGGACGACATCAAGGATGACAACCTCTTCCTCCACCTGGTCACCGGCAGCTGAGGATGATGGACTTTGATTCTGACACCTTCTCCAAAGCCAGGCTCCACAGGGAATTTGCAGGTGAGTCCACATGCAGGGGGATGCTCCCAGATTTGGGCATTGCACAGCCTGGCCGGGAACCAAAGGTTCCCCCTTTGCTGGGGCGGATGCAGCTGATCCTTCAGTCAGCTGCCAGGCTGCTTTTGGCAGGGCTGGGGGGATGGGCTGGGGTGCTGATGAAATGGGAGTGGGCTCCTGGCCCTGCCAACAGCCCCAGCACCCACCGTGCCCCGGGCTGGGGCTGGGGCTGGGGCAGCCAGCCCGACACAAAGAAACCCCCATGGTGGGAGCAGAGGTGGGACTCCAGAACCTGTGCAGGGGCTGCTTTGCTTTGCAGGCAAGGAAGGGCTTGGGCTGCTCCACTGCCCCTCTTTGCTTTGGGATCACCGTTATTTTGGAGGGCAGTGAAGCGGGGAAGGGAGAAAACCTGGGCTTCCCTCACCTGTGGGTGGGTTTTTCCCTGGCCTGCAGGGGTTGGGCCTTCCTTAGCCCCTGACAGAGATAAGATTTTTGACCTTTTTTCTTGTTCCCCTTTTTGTCTGTAATCTATTTTCAATAATTTGTTGTGTGTTTTTCTAGAGGAAGCGTTCCAGGTGGGGTCCAGTCTGGATGGGGAAGTGCTTGGGAGCAGCTGTGGCGTGGATGGGCCGTGCCCTGGAAGAAGGATGAGGACATCGTTTGGGACCAGCTTTTCTTCCAGCGAGGGATGGCGTGAGGTGGGTCCTGTCTGCTTGGCATGGTGGGATCAGAGCTTTGGGGAGATGGCAGCGAGCACAGGAGCATCCTGCTCTGGGCAGCTGCTGAGGGCTGGATGTGCCGTGACCGGCTGCAGGCTGGGCACATGTCCTGCCCTCCTGCTCTGCTCCCACAGGCAGCAGGGATGGGCAGCTCTGGGCACAGCTCTGGGCACGGCCAGCATGGCCTGGGCACTGCGGGCGGCTGGGACAAGGGGACAGGAGCCTTCAGCTGACGGGCGCTTTCTGGTTTCTCTCCTTGCAGCCGGGCTCTGCGGGTGCTGAGGCTGCTCTGGGCTCTGCCAGGGCTCTGCTGGAGCTCAGCACCGGGCTGCAATCAGCCAAAGAAGAAATGGGGTGACCTGCAGCACAGACCTGCTTGAGCATTTCAGCATCACAGCTCAAGTTTGCAGAGTGTATACCTCCAAGGGCAAACATGACACCACCCAAAAATTAAACTTGTTCAAAAGCTTCTGAAATGAAATCAATCTGGGATGACCCCAAATGATATTTTGCAACTTGCTCAAGCTGTAGCTCAGCCCTTCTCTGAACTGTTCTCTCCCCCACCTGCCTTTTACTTCCCAACTGCTCCCTCTTGTCCCCCAGTGAGTTCCCAGCCCATGGCAGTCTCCATCACACTGTTGCCTTCCTTGGTGCCCCTCACCATGAGGAAGGCCGAGCCCCAGGCTTGGGGACTCATCCTGTCACTGGCTGAGGAGCAGCAATGTCTCAGAGGTCCAGTGGGATTTTAGTGTCATTCAGAGCTGCTTTCCAGCCCTCAGCTCTCCTCACTGCTGAGTTCCCACTCCCTTTTCCTCGTCCTTGCAGCAGGATGAGCTCTGTGAATCCCCTTGAGCCTCTCCACTCTTCCCAGCCCACGCACCCACCTCAGTAAGGCTGAAGCTGCAGCTTCTCTGTCTCCTGTGGCACACCAGTCCAGTCCCCTGTGCGGGGAGCCCCAACCCCAGAGCACAGCACTCAGCAGTGCACTCCGGGCTGGAGCAGCTCCCTCCCAGCCCCAGCCCAGGGACTCCTCCGGCCCCGGGGCTTGGGGCACTGTCAGCACCCGCTGCTCCAGCCACCGCTTCTGCTGGTCCTGACAGCAGCACCCAAAGTGGGGCTGATCCTGAGGGAGCAGCAGCAGGGCCTGGATCTGATCCCTGACTCTGGGGCAGGGCTGGACAAATGACACCCAGCAGCAGCAGCAGCACATGGAGCTGACTTTCAGCACAGCCCCTGCCACTCTTGCCTCCCGTGTGCAGCGGTGTCACAGCAGCCTGAGGCACCTGGGAGCACCCTGAGCCATGCCAGGGTCAGTGCCAGGAGCATCCCCTGGCGCTGTTTAAAACCGGCTCAGCAGGAACTGGGGATGCAAACAGGATGAACCTGAGCATCTCCCACCAGCAGATACCTCAGAGCTTACACAGTAACACGGCCGTGACTCTCCCAAACTGGATTAAGGAATGGCACACCTACTGCAGCCATTGGATCATGAGCTGCCCAGATCCCTTTGGGACTCCTGCTTTTGGTGTCTCTGCCTCCTCTCCCTGGCCCAAGGAGGCTCCTCTCTTCCTCTCCCTGCCCTGACAAGACAGTCACACAAATAAAGACATGGGATTACCAGGTGCTGAGGAGCTGTAGAAGGAGCCTTCTCTAGGTCTGGCCTGTTTCCAAAACCCGCACAGTCTCCCTCAGCAAGGAACCTCCTTGTCCACCCTCTCCAAGGGTGTCAAGCTCAGGAAGGGATTCCTGACACCCTGTCCAGCTGGGAGAGCTCCCGTGTCTCCATACCAGGGGATAAAACCAAACCCAGGAACCCTGGGGGGACTGAGATTGTGGCATGGGGACATCTGTATTTATTTCCCAGTGGCAAACAAAAATGTGGAATGGTGCCAGAGCTTGTTTTGATCTACATCAGCTTTTGATAATTGTCCCTCCTCCTGACAGCGACTCCTCTGCAGCTGCACTGGGAGATCTCTGGGGCTGAGTCCACTAAGAGGAGATTTCAGTGGGGCTGAGGTGCTCGAGGGGGCCCATTTCAACGCTCTGCCGAAGTCCAAGGACATTGTGTTTCCCCGAGGAGCAACGCTCCTTTCTGGCACTCACTGCCCCGTGAGGGACATTATTCAGTTGCTGCCATTGGGTGAGTTCCAGCCACAGGGAGAGGGAGGAGGAGATGATCCCACCCATGGCTGCTGCTGGGTCCAGACTCTGGGTGAGATAAAGCCGAGACAGAGCTTCAGCATCTCCCCCAAAATCACAGAATCACAGAAGGGCTTGGCTTGGAAAAGACCTTCAAGTTCATCTCCTTCCATGCCCCCTTCCACTATCCCAGGCTGGTCAAAGCCCTGTCCAACCTGGCCTTGGACACTGCCAGGGATCCAGGGGCAGCCACAGCTTCTGTGGGCAAGTTCTGATCTCTGCCCAGGTGAGCAGGGACAAGACCCAAGGGAACGGCTGGAGCTGGGCCAGGGCAGGGCTGGGCTGGAGATCAGCAAAAGCTTCTTCCCCCAGAGGGGGCTCAGGCACTGCCCAGGCTCCGCAAGGAATGGGCATAGCCCAGAGGCTGTTGGAGCTCCAGAAGCCTTTGGACCCCGCTCCCGGGGCTTCACGGGCTGCGATTGTTGGGGCGTCTGTGCAGGGCTGGGGGCTGGACTTGATGATCCCAATGGGTCCCTCCCAGCTCAGCCCCTTCTTAAATTCTCACCCTTTGGATCAGCCTTTGTGTCCCTTCGAGGCGCTGGCAGAGCTGCTGGGGACAGGGCAGGAGCGTGGCAGCCCCAGTGTTTCCCTGTCTGTGACACCCAGAAGTGACAGCCCCAGCGCTCCCCTGTCTGTGACACCCCAGCGGTGACAGCCCCAGCGTCCCCTGCCTGTGACACCCCAGCGGTGACAGCCCCAGCGCTCCCCTGTCTGTGACACCCCAGGGTGACAGCCCCAGCGTTCCCCTGTCTGTGACACCCCAGCGGTGACAGCCCCAGTGTTCCCGTGTCAGTGACACCCCAGTGGTGACAGCCCCAGCGTTCCCTCCCGGGAGTCGCTCCAAGGGAAGCGTCCAGAGCCGCGTCCAGTCAATGGAACTGACCGGCCACTGACCAGCCCGGCCTGGGCTGATGTGGATTGCTCTGCAGACAGCTCGGGGAAGGTGTAAGAGGCCGTCTGAAGCCCCCACATTTGCCTACCGGTTGCCACAAGCAAAAACCCCTTCCCCCATTACAGTACCGGCTTGGAGAGAGCGGCAGTGCAGGTGCAGTTGCTGTACCGTTACGTTAGCTGTTCCGAACAAGGCCTGGCAAGGAGTTGGCAAGGAATTGGCAAGGACTTGGCATGAACCCACCAAGGAACGGCCTACTGCATATTTGCCCACTCTCCTCCTGAATCTGAATGAACTTTTAGGGTGACCCTAATCATCTCTCACGGAAGACCTCTCATCTGCCCCGTGACCACTGTGACAGACGGACGGAGATGGAAAACCCTCCTCCCAAGGACTGAGACTGAGACCCCTCCCACAGGGAGAGGGGAAACCACTAATGACACGACCTGTTCTTCTTCAGTAATTCCAACGGACTTATTCTTCATTGTGTTCGTCCTGCCTTGGTGGTTTCAGTGGACTCACCTGTTCCCCCACAGCAATCACAATAGACTCTCATTGTCCTGCATGTTCCCCCCTCTTTCCTCTGTGGACTATAACTGTGAGGATCTCGCCTGTGTTGGTAGCTATTCCCATCCCCCTCTTTTCTCTCTCTCTCTCTCTATCCTTTTATCTCCTTTCAGATTCCCACTATCGCATTTACAGTTTTGGCCCTTAATAAAGGTGCATGTGTTGTGATTAACTGATAGTCTCTTGCTGTTTGCCGTTTTGCACTTTTGGGATTGGTGAAAAGAACCATCACGACACCCCGCACAAGCAGATCGTGACAGATGGCCAGGGTGTCAGACCCAGCCAGCAGGGGTTTAGGAGGGCTAGGTCGTGTTTGACCAACCTGGTCTCCTTTCATGACCAGGTGACCCTCCTGGTGGATGCAGGACAGGCTGTGGATGTGTCTGTTTGGACTCCAGTAAGGCCTTTGGCACTGTCTCCCACAGCACACTCCTGGAAAAGCTGCAGCCCACGGCTGGGCCAGGAGCACTCTGTGCTGGGTTCAGAACTGGCTGGATGGCCGGCCCAGAGAGTGGTGGTGAGCGGTGCTGCATCCAGCTGGGGACAGTCACCAGTGCCGTCCCTCAGGGCTCTGTGCTGGGCCAGCTCTGTTCAATATTTTTATTGACCACATGGATGAGGGCATTGAGGCTTTCATTGGTAAATCTGCAGATGACACTAAGCTGGGAGCACGTGTCCATCTGTTGGAAAGCAGGAGGGCTCTGCAGGGACACCTGGAACAGTTGGATGGATGGGTAGAATGCAATAGGATGAAGTTTAATAAATCCAAGTGCCCAGTCCTGCATTTTGGCCACAATAACCCCCTGCACTGCTCTAGGCTGGGGTCGGCGTGGCTGGACAGTGCCCAGGCAGAAAGGGACCTGGGGCCACTGGTCGACAGCAGGCTGAACACGAGCCAGCAGTGTGCCCTGGTGGCCAAGAAGGACAATGGCTCCTGGCCTGGATCAGGAATGGTGTGGCCAGCAGGAGCAGAGAGGTCATTCTTCCCCTGTACTTGGCACTGGTGTGCTTGGCATTCCTCCCCTGTACTGGCACCCTACCTCGAGTGCCGTGTCCAGTTCTGGGCTCCCCAATTTGGGAAGGACATGGAGGGGCTGGAGCGTGTCCAAAGAAGGACAACAAGGCTGGTGAGGGGTCTGGAACACAAGTCCTGTGAGGAATGACTGAGGGAGCTGGGGTTGTTTAGCTTGGAGAAGACTCAGAGGTGACCTTATCACTCTCTACACTCTCTGAAAGGTGGTTGCAGTCGGGTGGGGGTCGGTCTCTTTCTCCTCACAGCAACTGACTGAACAAGAGGACACAGTCTTAAGCTGCACCAAGGGAAATTTAGGTCAGAGATTAGGAAAAAAGTTTTTTTTTACGGAAAGGGTGATAAATTACTGCACTTGTCTGTCCAGGGAGGTGGTGGAGTAACCATCATGGGATGTGTTTAAAAAAAGACTGGATGTGGCACTCGGTGCCATGGTTTAGCTGAGGTGGTGTTAGGGCATGGGTTGGACTTGATGACCTTAAAGGTCTCTTCCAACCCAGCAATTCTGTGATTCTGTCATTGTGTGACATCTCAGACCAGGTTGTGGCATCATATAGTTGGCTGTGACATCTCTGGTTTATTATGCGACATCACAGAGCAGGCTGTGACATCAGAGCATGCCTGTATGACATCACAGAGCAGAGCAAGCTGTGAGGTCAAAGAGTGTGCTGTGACATTATAGAGTGGCTGTGTTCCATCACTGAAGGTGTTGTGACATCACACAGTGGGTCTGTGTGACCACAGAGGTGCTGTGTGACATGTTAAGTGAGTTCTGCCATCACAGAGCAGGCTGTGACATCACAGAGCAGGCTGTGACATCACAGAGCAGGCTGTGACATCACAGAGGAGGTTGTGATGTCACAAAGTTGGCTGTGACATTACAGGCTGGCTGTGTGACATCACAGAATGGGCTGTGAGGCCACAGAGAAGACTCTGCCATCATAGAAAAGGGCTCTGTGACATCACAGAGCAGCAGTGTGATGCCACAGAGAAGGCTGAGACCATAGAGAGTGGGTTGTGACATCACAGAGCTGACTGTGAAATCACAGGGCAGGCTGTGACATCACAGCGAGGCTGCATAACATCACAAAGGTAGCTGTGCCATCATAGAGCTGGCTGTGACATCACAGGGTGGCTGTGACATCACAGCCTGGGCTGTGACATCACAGGGCAGATGTTGTGACATCACAGAGCACACTGGGACCTCAAAGAGCAGGCTGTGACATCACAGGGCACCTGTATGAAATCACAGGTGGCCTGTTACATCTCCGAGTGGGCTGTGTGACATTACAGGGCAGCTGTGCGACATCACAGGAGCTGCGTGACATCAGAGGGGCTGTGTGACATCACAGGAGGTTGTATGACACCACAGGGGCTGTGTGGCATGGGGTTCCAGGGCAGGGCAAGGCTGGACCTGCCCCTTCCTCCCCCACACACAAAACGTTTCCAGCCCACAATCTCCTCCAGTCTGTCACAACAGGCAGTGTTGGAGGTGAAATCCCAGCTGTGGCCATGGGCACCTGCAGGAAGAAGGACAGTTCTTTTCCATAGGAATGAAAGCCCCAGTTCTCGGTTTATTTCTGATTTAATTGCCTGGAATTTATTTGGTTTTGTTGTTGCTTTGTTTCCTTTTTTGTGCCTGAAGTGTCCAGTCAGGAGCAGAGTGACTCTTGCCAAGGAACTTTGTGGTGCTGTTGCTCAATATTAAATCTGGTTTTTGCTGCTCCCTTGCTGGGGATTTTTTCAGCGCTCTCAAGCACCCTCATTGGCAACAGGGTGAAGGAGCCCTGGGCCAGGCTCTGGCCCTGGGGGACACGGGGACGCTGCCGGGGGGTCCCTGTCCCCTGTCCCGCCCCCCATGGCCCTGTGTCAGGCTCGGGGGTCGATCTCGTGGAACATCCTCTGGGGGAGGCTGCGGCGCCGGGGGCGGGGGGACCCGGGGGGACAGGGGACCCCGCTGTGCACGAGCAGCGTTGGACTTCTCTGGGGGAACTGGGAGGGGGGGCTGGGGCAGAGTCACCTCCCCAGTGACCTCGCACAGCCCCTGTGATGTCACACAGCCCCTGTGGTGTCACAACCCAATCCTGGATGCCGCATAGCTCCCTTGTGATGTCATAGGTCCAACTCTGCGATGTCACTCTGTGATGTCACAAAGCTGTGCTGTTACAGAAGATTCTGTGATGTCAGAAATTCACCCTGTACTATGACGTCACAAAGTCGCCCTGTGACATCACAGTCTGTTCCATGATGTCATAGCCTGCTCTATGATGTCACACAGCCAACTCGGTGATGTCACAACCCACACTCTGATGTCCCAGAGCCACTCTCTACATGACGGCAGAGTCTGCCCTATGGCCTCACACTATGATGTCACACCCTGCTGTGCTATGTCACAAGCCCCTCAGTGATGTCACAAAACCCTCCCTGTGATGTCATACTGCCACTCTGTGATGTCACAGCACACACTTTGACCTCACTGCCCGCTCTATGATGTCATACAGCCATGCCATGATGTCACAGCCTGCTCTCTGATGTCACACTGTCCCCTCTATCATGCCATAGCTGCTTGATGACCTCACACAACACGCTCTGTGATGTCATAGCCCAATCTGTGACCTCACACAACCCATGCTGTGCTGTCACACAGCCCCTCTCTGACATCACAGCTGCTCTGTGCCTCCGTGACACAGCCACAGAGGCGCTGCTGTGACACAGCCCCCTCTGGGACACCCCACAGCCCCTGCCAGTGCTGAGCCCCTGTGAGCTCTGTCTGCGCCCTGCTCGTGTCCCTGCGATGCCCTGGCAGTGCCCCAGCCCTGCTGGGCTGTGCACAGGAGCTGCTCCTGGCCACAGCTGTCTCTCTGCAGCGCTGCCCTTGCCAGGAGCTGCCTCTGGGCCAGGAGCCTGGCCCAGCTCAGCAGCACAGACACAGCACCAGGACGTTAATGACCCTCTGGGGCTTTGGTGCTCTTTGCATCGGACCCAGACCTCAGAGTGTACTCAAAGAACTTCTCAAGAACTCAAAGTCAGATTCAAAACCCAGACTTTCTTTAACTTTTAATGGGTCCCACTGAGGGACACAACTCATGTGAAAGTGTCCCCGGGTTCCAGTTAGAGCAGAACATTGGAGGCAGTGATGACAGCTGGGGACAAAAAAGGCAAAGGTGTCTCTGGTGCTGAGCAAACCTGGATATCACCATGGTGTCCTTGGACCTGCATTGTCACACTGACCCACGGTTCCATGAGGTTCCCCAGTGTCACCATGGCCACTGTCAGAGGCTGGATGAGATCAGTGTCCCGAGACACCTTGGGTTGAGCTGTCAATCAGTCCCACAGCTGGGACAGCGCTAACCCGGCTCTGAACGCCCGAGCAATCACAAGTCCCAGCTGGGGGGAGGCCCACGAAGGCCCAGGGGCTTAAAACCAAGGAGCACAAGGTCAGCCCCTGCTATGGAGTCTGCCTTCTCCTGGGGCTTGTGTCTCACCCACACTGGAACCCCAGGAGCTGGGAGCCACATGTGTATCTTTCTGTGGAGCTTCTGTCTCTCTGTCTCTTTCCTCTCCTTCTAATGCTCTTTCTATGGAACATTTTTGGGTCCCTGAACAACTGAAGTGTTTAAGGCTGAGAGGTCCAGCTTGTTCTGGTGCTTTCCATGAACTGATTGAACTCTTGATTTATGAACCAATGCACTAGATGTGGAATCCTCTACACTGAACTCAGAAACACATGCCCTCTGTCAGAGCATTTTCATCTTCTAGATCACTTTCAAGATGCCCATGGGGATGTTGCAATGATTTTCACACAGCTCTCCATTTCTGGATGCAGGCTCTGCAGATTCTTTCTCTGCATTCAGTCAGGCTTGGATTCCCTGACAATTCCTGGTAGCCCGTCATGGTTTCTTAGGGCAGAACAGTAACAATGAAAACCTTACCAATGGCACAACTGCCCAGCCCACAAGGAAAAGAAAGAACAAGCTGTCAAGTTCTTCAAACATTTGTCCTGCTGTGCTGCAAGAGTTGAGCTGCACACAAGGTGTGGAAAGCCTAGAGAAGCTGCAGCTGGTGGCACATCTTGTGAAAGAAGCTGCACCTCGTTCTCCAGGAAAGGTTTTTGGAAAGAGCAAACAGGAGTGTGGAGAAGATTCTGGGAAAACTGAAACAGCTTTTAAGAAATGAAATTAAAATGGAAAGAAACAACTGAAGATGTTTTTCTCTGTTTATTTTTATGCTCCTCTTTTCCATCTTGCACTACTGCTCCATCCCCTTAATCCAAATAGATCTCATCTCTAAGATCCATGACTTGGCGAATTTTAGACACTCGAAAATACCATGAGCTACACACAGTTTGCCTTCCCCGTTTGTTTTTTTGGGTTTTTTTGTGTTTTTTTTTTTTTTTTTTTAACCATTGCTGGAGATGTAAATGCAGTGCTTGCGTCAGGTACAAATTCTGCACTCAGGGAATGTGCCCCGATAGGGTTTGATCCTCAGCGGGGACAATGCATGGCAGCGACCGAGGGGATTCCTGTTCCCCTGTGTAGGAGTCCAGACTCTGGGTCTGGGCTGAACAGGGCAAAGTTCCCGTGTTTGGACAGGCTCAGGGGCTGCCCCCGGGGAGCGGGGGGCTGGGCGCGGGGGGAGCGGGCAACGGAAAAACGGACACGGGGACAAACGGCCCCGGAGCTTCAGTTGCAGCGGCAGCGGCAGCGGCAGCAGTGGCAGCAGCGGCAGCAGCAGCGGCAGCGGCAGCTAAAGCACATACTCTATTGAGTCCCTCTCGCATCTCCTCTCCCTCTCCTGCTGTCCCGCACCCTCTCCCGCTCTCCCTTTCCCGTTGTCCCCTCCTCTCCCAGTCTCCCTCTCCCCCTGCCGGGCCATGTCCCCAGCCCGCCCCCGGCCCCCGGCGGGGCTGCCCCGTCCTCATCCCCGTCCCCGTCCCCGGCCGTCCCGCCGGGGTCTCGTCTCCACCCGGCTCTGGTCGTGCTGGCGGTGGCGCTGCTGGGCGGGCATCAGTGCCTGGAGCTCGGGCGGCACCGCCGCCCTCTGGCTCCGCCTGGCCCGAGCCCGGCCCCGGCCCCGACGTGGGCTCCAGTCCCGGCCCCGGCCCCGGCTCCTCCCGGGCCCCGCGGAGGACACACGCGGCGCGGCCGCTCCCGCCGCCCCCGCTGCGGCTTCCCCGGCCCGAGCTCCGCCGCTCGGCAGCGCGGCCGTCGGCCCCGAGCCGCCGCTGTCCCGTTCCAGGGACAGAACGCCTGGGGAGGGCCGGCCCGGGGCGCTCGGGGGGCGCTCGGGGGCCGCTCCTGGCCCCGGGCCGAGCGCTGACAGCCCCGTCCCGCCCGCAGGGAAGGCGCAGGAGGAGGCCCTGCAGGAGCGGTACCGGCTGGGTTCGCTGCTGGGCAGCGGCGGCTTCGGCAGCGTCTTCGCAGCCACGCGGCTCTCGGACGGCGCCCCGGTGAGCGGCGGGGCCGGCGGTGGGCGCAGGAGAAGGGGGCGGAGGAGGAGGAGGATTAGCAGGAGGAGGAGGGGGAAGGAGGAGGAGGAGGAGGTGGAGGGGGCGGAGGAGGAGGAGGATTAGCAGGAGGAGGAGGAGGAGGTGGAGGGGGCGGAGGAGGAGGAGGATGGGGCCCGGCGGGGCGGGCGGCGCGCTCAACCCACTGCTCTCCCTTGCTTGCAGGTGGCCATCAAAAGGGTGCCACGGAACCGCGTCCGGCACTGGGGCGAGCTGGTGAGTGAGCGGGGCCAGCGGCAGAAGCCGGGCCGTGCCGGGTGGCGAGGAGCCGGGGCCCGGCAGGGTGGGAGCCGCCGGGAGCCCTGCAGGGAGAGCGGGCATGGGCTGAGCGGGGCATGCAGAGCATCCCGGGCTGGCTGAGGGGTTCCCCAGCCCTGGCACGGCCTCAGCCCCACTGACGGCATCGCGCTCCTCCCGCAGCCCGACGGCACCAGCGCACCCCTGGAGGTCGTGCTGCTGGACAAGGTGTCCTCTGGCTGCACTGGTGTCATTCAGCTCCTGGAGTGGCTTGAGCTCCCTGACAGCGTCGTGCTGGTGCTGGAGCGTCCGGAGCGGTGCCAGGAGCTGTCGGGTTTCCTGGCGGAGCGGAGGTTCCTGCCGGAGGAGGAGGCGCGGGGGCTGTTCCGCCAGGTGCTGGAGGCCGTGCGGCACTGCACCAGCTGCGGGGTCCTGCACAGGGACATCAAGCCTGAGAACATCCTGCTCGACCTGGCCACCGGGCAGCTGAAACTGATTGACTTTGGCTGTGGCGCCTTCCTCCAAGACACAGCCTACACCCAGTTTGCAGGTGAGCTCTGCCGGGGGATGCTCCTGGGCATCTCATGGCCCAGCCGGGGTGCAGCCCCAGGGCTCCCCCTATTGCAACCAGGATGGGATTAATGCTGGAGCCAAGCTGATTTGGGTGGGGGTGTGAGGGGGGCCAGCTCCAGCCCTGCCGACAGCCTTCAGCACCCACTGTGGCCTGGGCTAAGGCTGGAGCTGGGGCAGCCAGCCTGACAAAAACCCCAGTGGGGGTAGCAGAGAGGGGGGTCTGACCCTGTGCCCTGGATGGTTTGGTGTGCAGGCGAGAAGGGCTTGGCCTGCTCTGCTCCCATTGTTTGCATTGACTGGTTAACATTTTTGGGGGGCCGTGCAGGCGGGGAGTAGAGCGGGCTTTCTCCACCACTGGATGAGTTTTGCTTTTGTGTGTCATGGTTGGGCCTTCCCAGGATTTCTGCTGCCCTCTTCCAACACCAGTGGCTTCTTTTCCAGCCCCAAGTCTGTACACAAGTCCCAGGTGCTGGTGAGAGGGCAGCAGTCACCCTGTGTGCCACTGGGGCAGCCCCCACATGCCATGGGGTGCTGGGGCCAGGCTCTGGGAGCAGCAGCGTCCCCCTGATGAACTCTGTCTGTGTTCCACAGGAACCCTGTCCTACAGCCCACCAGAGTGGATCCACCACCAACGCTACCACGGCGAGGCAGCGACGATCTGGTCCCTGGGCCTCCTGCTGTACCACCTGGTCATGGGGAAGCACCCGTTCAGGAGGGGCCAGGAGATCATCTGGGGGCGGATCTTGTTCCCACGACGGCTCTCTCAAGGTGGGTCCTCATCTCTGGCCACGGGGGCAATACCAGTGCTGGGAGACAGCAGCAGCTCATGAGCATCCCTCTCTGGCAGCTGCTGAGGAGGTGGCACATGTCCTGCTCTCCTGCTCTCCTCCAAACACAGAATCCATGGGGAAGTTTAGGCCCAGCTCTGGGCACACCCAGCATGGCCTGGGCATGGGAACAGGGGGGCAACTTCTCCAACTGACTGGTGATTTCTGGTTTGTTTCCCCAGAGTGCCAGGATCTCATTAAGAGGTGTTTGTCCATGCAGCCCTTGGACAGGCCATCCTTAGAAGAGCTTTTCCGTGATCCATGGCTGCAGGGTGGTCTTCTGCCCTAGAAGATGGGAGAGATCAACGTGCACAGTTGGATCCAGGGGCCTGGCAGGTAACAGCTCCACACTTGTCCTGGCAATCAGTGGCAAAGCCAACCAGACTGGTTTTGTCCTGCCTGTGTCACTGCCCAGGGGTCATCAGATGGGAACACGCAGCCCTTGTGCTGGAGCTGAGCTGCTCTGCCCAGCACTGGTGGCCACCATCTGAGCTGGTTTTGCTTGTCCTGGTTCCCTGACAGCTGGGGCCCTGGGCAGAACCTTGACAGCCTGGGCTCACCTCAGGGAAGGAGGAGGCGGCACTGGAGAAGCTGTACCAGGTGGGGCTGCTGCTGCTGGGGACAGTGAGGACGACATCAAAAATGACAACCTCTTCCTCCACCTGGTCACCGGCAGCTGAAGATGATGGACTTTGATTCTGGCACCTTCTCCAAAGCCAGGCTCCACAGGGAATTTGCAGGTGAGTCCACACGCAGGGGGATGCTCCCAGATTTGGGCATTGCACAGCCTGGCCGGGAACCAAAGGTTCCCCCTTTGCTGGGGCAGATGCAGCTGATCCTTCAGTCGGCTGCCAGGCTGCTTTTGGCAGGGCTGGGGGGATGGGCTGGGGTGCTGATGAAATGGGAGTGGGCTCCTGGCCCTGCCAACAGCCCCAGCACCCACCGTGCCCCGGGCTGGGGCTGGGGCAGCCAGCCCGACACAAAGACACCCCCATGGTGGGAGCAGAGGTGGGACTCCAGAACCTGTGCAGGGGCTGCTTTGCTTTGCAGGCAAGGAAGGGCTTGGGCTGCTCCACTGCCCCTGTTTGCTTTGGGATCACCGTTATTTTGGAGGGCAGTGCAGGGGGAAGGGAGATAGCCTGGCCTTCCCTCACCTGTGGGTGGGTTTTTCCCTGGCATGCAGGGGTTGGGCCTTCCTTAATCCCCTGACAGAGATAAGATTTTTGACCTTTTTTCTTGTTCCCCTTTTTGTCTGTAATCTATTTTCAATAATTTGTTGTGTGTTTTTCTAGAGGAAGCGTTCCAGGTGGGGTCCAGTCTGGATGGGGAAGTGCTTGGGAGCAGCTGTGGCGTGGATGGGCCGTGCCCTTGGAGAAGGCTGAGGACATCGTTTGGGACCAGCTTTTCTTCCAGCGGGGGATGGCGTGAGGTGGGTCCGGTCTGCTTGGCATGGTGGGATCAGAGCTTTGGGGAGATGGCAGCGAGCACAGGAGCATCCTGCTCTGGGCAGCTGCTGAGGGCTGGATGTGCCGTGGCCGGCTGCAGGCTGGGCACATGTCCTGCCCTCCTGCTCTGCTCCCACAGGCAGCAGGGATGGGCAGCTCTGGGCACAGCTCTGGGCACGGCCAGCATGGCCTGGGCACTGCGGGTGGCTTGGACAAGGGGACAGGAGCCTTCAGCTGACGGGCGCTTTCTGGTTTCTCTCCTTGCAGCCGGGCTCTGCGGGTGCTGTGGCTGCTCTGGGCTCTGCCAACGCTCTGCTGGAGCTCAACACCGGGCTGCAATCAGCCAAAGAAGAAATGGGGTGACCGGCAGCACAGACCTGCTTGAGCATTTCAGCATCACAGCTCAAGTTTGCAGAGTGTACACCTCCAAGGGCAAACATGCCACCACCCAAAAATTAAACTTGTTCAATAGCTTCTGAAATGAAATCAATCTGGGATGACCCCAAATGATATTTTGCAACTTGCTCAAGCTGTAGCTCAGCCCTTCTCTGAACTGTTCTCTCCCCCACCTGCCTTTTACTTCCCAACTGCTCCCTCTTGTCCCCCAGTGAGTTCCCAGCCCATGGCAGTCTCCATCACACTGTTGCCTTCCTTGGTGCCCCTCACCATGAGGAAGGCCGAGCCCCAGGCTTGGGGACTCATCCTGTCACTGGCTGAGGAGCAGCAGTGTCTCAGAGGTCCAGTGGGATTTTAGTGTCATTCAGAGCTGCTTTCCAGCCCTCAGCTGTCCTCACTGCTGAGTTCCCACTCCCTTTTCCTTGTCCTTGCAGCAGGATGAGCTCTGTGAATCCCCTTGAGCCTCTCCACTCTTCCCAGCCCACGCACCCACCTCAGTAAGGCTGAAGCTGCAGCTTCTCTGTCTCCTGTGGCACACCAGTCCAGTCCCCTGTGCGGGGAGCCCCAGCCCCAGAGCACAGCACTCAGCAGTGCACTCCGGGCTGGAGCAGCTCCCTCCCAGCCCCAGCCCAGGGACTCCTCCGGCCCCGGGGCTTGGGGCACTGTCAGCACCCGCTGCTCCAGCCACCGCTTCTGCTGGTCCTGACAGCAGCACCCAAAGTGGGGCTGATCCCGAGGGAGCAGCAGCAGGGCCTGGGTCTGATCCCTGACTCTGGGGCAGGGCTGGACAAATGACACCCAGCAGCAGCAGCAGCACATGGAGCTGACTTTCAGCACAGCCCCTGCCACTCTTGCCTCCCGTGTGCAGCGGTGTCACAGCAGCCTGAGGTACCTGGGAGCACCCAGAGCGATGCCAGGGTCAGTGCCAGGAGCATCCCCTGGCGCTGTTTAAAACCGGCTCAGCAGGAACTGGGGATGCAAACAGGATGAACCTGAGCATCTCCCACCAGCAGATACCTCAGAGCTTACACAGTAACACGGCCGTGACTCTCCCAAACTGGATTTAGGAATGGCACACCTACTGCAGCCATTGGATCATGACCTGCCCAGATCCCTTTGGGACTCCTGCTTTTGGTGTCTCTGCCTCCTCTCCCTGCCCCAAGGAGGCTCCTCTCTTCCTCTCCCTGCCCTGACAAGACAGTCACACAAATAAAGACATGGGATTACCAGGTGCTGAGGAGCTGTAGAAGGAGCCTTCTCTAGGTCTGGCCTGTTTCCAAAACCCGCACAGTCTCCCTCAGCAAGGAACCTCCTTGTCCACCCTCTCCAAGGGTGTCAAGCTCAGGAAGGGATTCCTGACACCCTGTCCAGCTGGGAGAGCTCCCGTGTCTCCATACCAGGGGATAAAACCAAACCCAGGAACCCTGGGGGGACTGAGACTGTGGCATGGGGACATCTGTATTTATTTCCCAGTGGCAAACAAAAATGTGGAATGGTGCCAGAGCTTGTTTTGATCTACATCAGCTTTTGATAAATGTCCCTCCTCCTGACAGCGACTCCTCTGCAGCTGCACTGGGAGATCTCTGGGGCTGAGTCCACTAAGAGGAGATTTCAGTGGGGCTGAGGTGCTCGAGGGGCCCCATTTCAACGCTCTGCTGAAGTCCAAGGACATTGTGTTTCCCCGAGGAGCAACGCTCCTTTCTGGCACTCACTGCCCCGTGAGGGACATTATTCAGTTGCTGCCATTGGGTGAGTTCCAGCCACAGGGAGAGGGAGGAGGAGATGATCCCACCCATGGCTGCTGCTGGGTCCAGACTCTGGGTGAGATAAAGCCGAGACAGAGCTTCAGCATCTCCCCCAAAATCACAGAATCACAGAAGGGCTTGGCTTGGAAAAGACCTTCAAGTTCATCTCCTTCCATGCCCCCTTCCACTATCCCAGGCTGCTCCAAGCCCTGTCCAACCTGGCCTTGGACACTGCCAGGGATCCAGGGGCAGCCACAGCTTCTGTGGGCAAGCTCTGATCTCTGCCCAGGTGAGCAGGGACAGGACCCAAGGGAACGGCTGGAGCTGGGCCAGGGCAGGGCTGGGCTGGAGATCAGCAAAAGCTTCTTCCCCCAGAGGGGGCTCAGGCACTGCCCAGGCTCCACAAGGAATGGGCATAGCCCAGAGGCTGTTGGAGCTCCAGGAGCCTTTGGACCCCGCTCCCGGGGCTGCACGGGCTGCGATTGTTGGGGTGTCTGTGCAGGGCTGGGGGCTGGACTTGATGATCCCAATGGGTCCCTCCCAGCTCAGCCCCTTCTGCAATTCTCACCCTTTGGATCAGCCTTTGTGTCCCCTCGAGGCGATGGCAGAGCTGCTGGGGACAGGGCAGGAGCGGGGCAGCCCCAGTGTTCCCCTGTCTGTGACACCCAGAAGTGACAGCCCCAGCGTTCCCCTGCCTGTGACACCCCAGGGTGACAGCCCCAGCGTTCCCCTGCCTGTGACACCCCAGTGGTGACAGCCCCAGCATTCCCCTGTCTGTGACACCCCAGTGGTGACAGCCCCAGCGTTCCCTTGTCTGTGGCACCCCAGTGGTGACAGCCCCAGCGTTCCCTTCCGGGAGTCGCTCCAAGGGAAGCGTCCAGAGCCGCGTCCAGTCAATGGAACTGACCGGCCACTGACCAGCCCAGCCTGGGCTGATGTGGATTGCTCTGCAGACAGCTCGGGGAAGGTGTAAGAGGCCGTCTGAAGCCCCCACATTTGCCTACCAATTGCCACAAGCAGAAACCCCTTCCCCCATTACAGTACCGGCTTGGAGAGAGCGGCAGTGCAGGTGCAGTTGCTGTACCGTTACGTTAGCTGTTCCGAACAAAGCCTGGCAAAGAGTTGGCAAGGAACTGGCAAGGACTTGGCATGAACCCACCAAGGAACGGCCTACTGCATATTTGCCCACTCTCCTCCTGAATCTGAATGAACTTTTAGGGTGACCCTAATCATCTCTCACTGAAGACCTCTCATCTGCCCCGTGACCACTGTGACAGACGGACGGAGATGGAAAACCCTCCTCCCAAGGACTGAGACTGAGACCCCTCCCACAGGGAGAGTTTAACCAGTCCAAGTGCCCAGTCCTGCATTTTGGCCACAATAACCCCCTGCACTGCTCTAGGCTGGGGTCGGCGTGGCTGGACAGTGCCCAGGCAGAAAGGGACCTGGGGCCACTGGTTGACAGCAGGCTGAACACGAGCCAGCAGTGTGCCCTGGTGGCCAAGAAGGCCGATGGCTCCTGGCCTGGATCAGGAATGGTGTGGCCAGCAGGAGCAGAGAGGTCATTCTTCCCCTGTACTTGGCACTGCTGTGCTTGGCATTCCTCCCCTGTACTGGCACCCTACCTCGAGTGCCGTGTCCCGTTCTGGGCTCCCCAATTTGGGAAGGACATGGAGGGGCTGGAGCGTGTCCAAAGAAGGACAACAAGGCTGGTGAGGGGTCTGGAACACAAGTCCTGTGAGGAATGCCTGAGGGAGCTGGGGTTGTTTAGCTTGGAGAAGACTCAGAGGTGACCTTATCACTCTCTACACTCTCTGAAAGGTGGTTGCAGTCAGGTGGGGGTCGGTCTCTTTCTCCTCACAGCAACTGACTGAACAAGAGGACACAGTCTTAAGCTGCACCAAGGGAAATTTAGGTCAGCTATTAGGAAAAAAGTTTTTTTATGGAAAGGGTGATAAATTACTGGACTTGTTTGTCCAGGGAGGTGGTGGAGTCACCATCATGGGATGTGTTTAAAAAAAGACTGGATGTGGCACTCGGTGCCATGGTTTAGCTGAGGTGGTGTTAGGGCATGGGTTGGACTTGATGACCTTAAAGGTCTCTTCCAACCCAGCAATTCTGTGATTCTGTCATTGTGTGACATCACAGACCAGGTTGTGACATCATACAGTTGGCTGTGACATCCCTGGTTTATTATGCGACATCACAGAGCAGGCTGTGACATCAGAGCATGCCTGTATGACATCACAGAGCAGAGCAAGCTGTGAGGACAAAGAGTGTGCTGTGACATTATAGGGTGGCTGTGTTCCATCACTGAAGGTGTTGTGACATCACACAGTGGGTCTGTGTGACCACAGAGGTGCTGTGTGACATGTTAAGTGAGTTCTGCCATCACAGAGCAGGCTGTGACATCACAGAGGAGGTTGTGATGTCACAACGTTGGCTGTGACATTACAGGCTGGCTGTGTGACATCACAGAATGGGCTGTGAGGCTACAGAGAAGACTCTGCCATCATAGAAAAGGGCTCTGTGACATCACAGAGCAGCGGTGTGATGCCACAGAGAAGGCTGAGACAATAGAGAGTGGGTTGTGACATCACAGAGCTGACTGTGAAATCACAGGGCGGGCTGTGACATCACAGCGAGGCTGCATAACATCACAAAGGTAGCTGTGAAATCATAGAGCTGGCTGTGACATCACAGGGTGGCTGTGACATCACAGCCTGGGCTGTGACATCACAGGGCAGATGTTGTGACATCACAGAGCACACTGGGACCTCAAAGAGCAGGCTGTGACATCACAGGGCACCTGCATGAAATCACAGGTGGCCTGTTACATCTCCGAGTGGGCTGTGTGACATTACAGGGCAGCTGTGTGACATCACAGGGGCTGCATGACATCAGAGGGGCTGTGTGACATCACAGGCGGTTGTATGACATCACAGGGGCTGTGTGGCATGGGGTTCCAGGGCAGGGCAAGGCTGGACCTGCCCCTTCCTCCCCCACACACAAAATGTTTCCAGCCCACAATCTCCTCCAGTCTGTCACAACAGGCAGTGTTGGAGGTGAAATCCCAGCTGTGGCCATGGGCACCTGCAGGAAGAAGGACAGCTCTTTTCCATAGGAATGAAAGCCCCAGTTCTCGGTTTATTTCTGATTTAATTGCCTGGAATTTATTTGGTTTTGTTGTTGCTTTGTTTCCTTTTTTGTGCCTGAAGTGTCCAGTCAGGAGCAGAGTGACTCTTGCCAAGGAACTTTGTGGTGCTGTTGCTCAATATTAAATCTGGTTTTTGCTGCTCCCTTGCTGGGGATTTTTTCAGCGCTCTCAAGCCCTCGTTGGCAACAGGGTGAAGGAGCCCTGGGCCAGGCTCTGGCCCTGGGGGACCCACGGGGACACTACCGGGGGGTCCCTGTCCCCTGTCCCGCCCCCCATGGCCCTGTGTCAGGCTCTGGGCTCGATCTCGTGGAACATCCTCTGGGGGAGGCTGCGGCGCCGGGGGTGGGGGGACCCGGGGGGACAGGGGACCCCGCTGTGCACGAGCAGCGTTGGACTTCTCTGGGGGAACTGGGAGGGGGGGCTGGGGCAGAGTCACCTCCCCAGTGACCTCAAACAGCCCCTGTGATGTCACACAGCCCCTGTGGTGTCACAACCCACTCTTGGATGCCGCATAGCTCCCTTGTGATGTCATAGGCCCAACTCTGCGATGTCACTCTGTGATGTCACAAAGCTGTGCTGTTACAGAAGATTCTGTGATGTCAGAAATTCACCCTGTACTATGACGTCACAAAGTCATCCTGTGACATCACAGTCTGTTCCATGATGTCATAGCCTGCTCTATGATGTCACACAGCCAACTCGGTGATGTCACAACCCACACTCTGATGTCACAGAGCCACTCTCTACATGACGGCAGAGTCTGCCCTATGGCCTCACACTATGATGTCACACCCTGCTGTGTGATGTCACAAGCCCCTCAGTGATGTCACAAAACCCTCCCTGTGATGTCATACTGCCACTCTGTAATGTCACAGCACACACTTTGACCTCACTGCCCGCTCTATGATGTCATACAGCCATGCCATGATGTCACAGCCTGCTCTCTGATGTCACACTGTCCCCTCTATCCTGCCATAGCTGCTTGATGACCTCACACAACACGCTCTGTGATGTCATAGCCCAATCTGTGACCTCACACAACCCACGCTGTGCTGTCACACAGCCCCCCTCTGACATCACAGCTGCTCTGTGCCTCCGTGACACAGCCACAGAGGCGCTGCTGTGACACAGCCCCCTCTGGGACACCCCACAGCCCCTGCCAGTGCTGAGCCCCTGTGAGCTCTGTCTGCGCCCTGCTCGTGTCCCTGCGATGCCCTGGCAGTGCCCCAGCCCTGCTGGGCTGTGCACAGGAGCTGCTCCTGGCCACAGCTGTCTCTCTGCAGCGCTGCCCTTGCCAGGAGCTGCCTCTGGGCCAGGAGCCTGGCCCAGCTCAGCAGCACAGACACAGCACCAGGACGTTAATGACCCTCTGGGGCTTTGGTGCTCTTTGCATCGGACCCAGACCTCAGAGTGTGCTCAAAGAACTTCTCAAGAACTCAAAGTCAGATTCAAAGTCCAGACTTTCTTTAACTTTTAATGGGTCCCACTGAGGGACACAACTCATGTGAAAGTGTCCCTGGGTTCCAGTTAGAGCAGAACACTGGAGGCAGTGATGACAGCTGGGGACAAACAAGGCAAAGGTGTCTCTGGTGCTGAGCAAACCTGGATATCACCATGGTGTCCTTGGACCTGCATTGTCACACTGACCCACGGTTCCATGAGGTTCCCCAGTGTCACCATGGTCACTGTCAGAGGCTGGATGAGATCAGTGTCCCGAGACACCTTGGGTTGAGCTGTCAATCAGTCCCACAGCTGGGACAGCGCTAACCCGGCTCTGAACGCCCGAGCTATCACAAGTCCCAGCTGGGGGGAGGCCCACAAAGGCCCAGGGCCTTAAAACCAAGGAGCACAAGGTCAGCCCCTGCTATGGACTCTGCCTTCTTCTAGGGTTTGTGTCTCACCCACACTGGAACCCCAGGAGCTGGGAGCCACATGTGTGTCTTTCTGTGGAGCTTCTGTCTTTCTGTCTCTGTCTCTTTCCTCTCCTTCTAATGCTCTTTCTATGGAACATTTTTGGGTCCCTGAACAACTGAAGTGTTTAAGGCTGAGAGGTCCAGCTTGTTCTGGTGCTTTCCATGAACTGATTGAACTCTTGATTTATGAACCAATGCACTAGATGTGGAATCCTCTACACTGAACTCAGAAACAAACTCCCTCTGTCAGAGCATTTTCATCTTCTAGATCACTTTCAAGATGCCCATGGGGATGTTGCAATGATTATCACACAGCTCTCCATTTCTGGATGCAGGCTCTGCAGATTCTTTCTCTGCATTCAGTCAGGCTTGCATTCCCTGACAATTCCTGGTAGCCCGTCATGGTTTCTTAGGGCAGAACAGTAACAATGAAAACCTTACCAATGGCACAACTGCCCAGCCCACAAGGAAAAGAAAAAACAAGCTGTCAAGTTCTTCAAACATTTGTCCTGCTGTGCTGCAAGAGTTGAGCTGCACACAAGGTGTGGAAAGCCTAGAGAAGCTGCAGTTGGTGGCACAACTTGTGACAGAAGCTGCACCTCGTTCTCCAGGAAAGGTTCTTGGAAAGAGCAAACAGGAGTGTGGAGAAGATTCTGGGAAAACTGAAACAGCTTTTAGGAAATGAAATGAAAATGGAAAGAAACAATCCAAGATGTTTTTCTCTGTTTATTTTTATGCTCCCCTTTTCCATGGTGCACTGCTTCTCCATCCCCTTAATCCAAATAGATCTCAGCTCTAAGATCCATGACTTGGTGAATTTTAGACACTCTAAAATACCATGAGCTACACACAGTTTGCCTTCCCCGTTTGTTTTTTTGTGTTTTGTTTTTTTTTTTTTTAACCATTGCTGGAGATGTAAATGCAGTGCCTGGGTCAGGTACAAATTCTGCATTCAGGGAATGTGCCCCGATAGGGTTTGATCCTCAGCGGGGACAATGCACAGCAGCGCTCAAGGGGATTCCTGTTCCCCTGTGCAGGAGTCCAGACTCTGAGTCTGGGCTGAACAGGGCAAAGTTCCCGTGTTTGGACAGGCTCAGGGGCTGCCCCTGGGGAGCGGGGGGCTGGGCGCGGGGGCGAGCGGGCAACGGAAAAACGGACACGTGGACAAATGGCCCCGGAGCTTCAGTTGCAGCGGCGGCAGCAGCAGCAGCAGCGGCAGCGGCAGCGGCTGCAGCAGCGAAAGCAGACAAAGCAGTGATTTTGTCGCATTCCTCTTGATTCTCCTCTCCCTTTCCCGCTTTCCCCTCCTCTCCCAATCTCTCTCTCCCCATTCCCGGCCGGGCCATGTCCCCAGCCCGCCCCCAGCCCCGGGCGGGTCTGCCCCGGCCCCGGCCCCGTCCCCGGCCGTCCCGCCGGGGTCTCGCTTCCGCCCGGCTCTGGTCGTGCTGGCGGTGGCGCTGCTGGGCGGGTATCAGTGCCTGGGGCTGGGGCGGCACCGCCGCCCTCTGGCTCCGCCTGGCCCGAGCCCGGCCCCGGCCCCGACGTGGGCTCCAGTCCCGGCCCCGGCCCCGGCTCCTCCCGGGCCCCGCGGAGGACACACGCGGCGCGGCCGCTCCCGCCGCCCCCGCTGCGGCTTCCCCGGCCCGAGCTCCGCCGCTCTCCCGTTCCAGGGACAGAACGCCTGGGGAGGGCCGGCCCGGGGCGCTCGGGGGGCGCTCGGGGGCCGCTCCTGGCCCCGGGCCGAGCGCTGACAGCCCCGTCCCGCCCGCAGGGAAGGCGCAGGAGGAGGCCCTGCAGGAGCGGTACCGGCTGGGTTCGCTGCTGGGCAGCGGCGGCTTCGGCAGCGTCTTCGCGGCCACGCGGCTCTCGGACGGCGCCCCGGTGAGCGGCGGGGCCGACGGCGGGCGCAGGAGAAGGGGGCGGAGGAGGAGGAGGATTAGCAGGAGGAGGAGGGGGAAGGAGGAGGAGGAGGAGGTGGAGGTGGCGGAGGAGGAGGAGGAGGATGGGGCTCGGCGGGGCGGGTGGTGCGCTCAACCCACTGCTCTCCCTTGCTCGCAGGTGGCCATCAAAAGGGTGCCACGGAACCGCGTCCGGCACTGGGGCGAGCTGGTGAGTGAGCGGGGCCAGCAGCAGAAGCCGGGCCGTGCCGGGTGGCGAGGAGCCGGGGCCCGGCAGGGTGGGAGCCGCCGGGAGCCCTGCAGGGAGAGCGGGCATGGGCTGAGCGGGGCATGCAGAGCATCCCGGGCTGGCTGAGGGGTTCCCCAGCCCTGGCACGGCCTCAGCCCCACTGACGGCATCGCGCTCCTCCCGCAGCCCGACGGCACCAGCGCACCCCTGGAGGTCGTGCTGCTGGACAAGGTGTCCTCTGGCTGCACTGGTGTCATTCAGCTCCTGGAGTGGCTTGAGCTCCCTGACAGCGTCGTGCTGGTGCTGGAGCGTCCGGAGCGGTGCCAGGAGCTGTCGGGTTTCCTGGCGGAGCGGAGGTTCCTGCCGGAGGAGGAGGCGCGGGGGCTGTTCCGCCAGGTGCTGGAGGCTGTGCGGCACTGCACCAGCTGCGGGGTCCTGCACAGGGACATCAAGCCTGAGAACATCCTGCTCGACCTGGCCACCGGGCAGCTGAAACTGATTGACTTTGGCTGTGGCGCCTTCCTCCAAGACACAGCCTACACCCAGTTTGCAGGTGAGCTCTGCCTGGGGATGCTCCTGGGCATCTCATGGCCCAGCTGGGGTGCAGCCCCAGGGCTCCCCCTATTGCAGCCAGGATGGGATTAATGCTGGAGCCAAGCTGATTTGGGTGGGGGTGTGAGGGGGACCAGCTCCAGCCCTGCCGACAGCCTTCAGCACCCACTGTGGCCTGGGCTAAGGCTGGAGCTGGGGCAGCCAGCCTGACAAAAACCCCAGTGGGGGCAGCAGAGAGGGGCGTCTGACCCTGTGCCCTGGATGGTTTGGTGTGCAGGCGAGAAGGGCTTGGACTGCTCTGCTCCCATTGTTTGCATTGACTGGTTAACATTTTTGGGGGGCCGTGCAGGCGGGGAGTAGAGCGGGCTTTCTCCACCACAGGATGAGTTTTGCTTTTGTGTGTCATGGTTGGGCCTTCCCAGGATTTCTGCTGCCCTCTTCCAACACCAGTGGCTTCTTTTCCAGCCCCAAGTCTGTACACAAGTCCCAGGTGCTGGTGAGAGGGCAGCAGTCACCCTGTGTGCCACTGGGGCAGCCCCCACATGCCATGGGGTGCTGGGGTCAGGCTCTGGGAGCAGCAGCGTCCCCCTGATGAACTCTGTCTGTGTTCCACAGGAACCGTGTCCTACAGCCCACCAGAGTGGATCCACCACCAATGCTACCACGGCGAGGCAGCGACGATCTGGTCCCTGGGCCTCCTGCTGTACCACCTGGTCATGGGGAAGCACCCATTCAGGAGGGGCCAGGAGATCATTTGGGGGCGGATCTTGTTCCCACGACGGCTCTCTCAAGGTGGGTCCTCATCTCTGGCCACGGGGGCAATACCAGTGCTGGGAGACAGTAGCAGCTCATGAGCATCCTGCTCTGGCAGCTGCTGAGGAGGTGGCACATGTCCTGCTCTCCTGCTCTCCTCCAAACACAGAATCCATGGGGAAGTTTAGGCCCAGCTCTGGGCACACCCAGCATGGCCTGGGCATGGGAACAGGGGGGCAACTTCTCCAACTGACTGGTGATTTCTGGTTTGTTTCCCCAGAGTGCCAGGATCTCATTAAGAGGTGTTTGTCCATGCAGCCCTTGGACAGGCCATCCTTAGAAGAGCTTTTCCGTGATCCATGGGTGCAGGGTGGTCTTCTGCCCTAGAAGATGGGAGAGATCCACGTGCACAGTTGAATCCAGGGGCCTGGCAGGTAACAGCTCCACACATGTCCTGGCAATCAGTGGCAAAGCCAACCAGACTGGTTTTGTCCTGCCTGTGTCACTGCCCAGGGGTCATCAGATGGGAACACGCAGCCCTTGTGCTGGAGCTGAGCTGCTCTGCCCAGCACTGGTGGCCACCATCTGAGCTGGTTTTGCTTGTCCTGGTTCCCTGACAGCTGGGGCCCTGGGCAGAACCTTGACAGCCTGGGCTCACCCCAGGGAAGGAGAAGAAGCCCCTGGAGAAGCTGTACCAGGTGGGGCTGCTGCTGCTGGGGACAGTGAGGACGACATCAAAAATGACAACCTCTTCCTCCACCTGGCCACCGGCAGCTGAGGATGATGGACTTTGATTCTGACACCTTCTCCAAAGCCAGGCTCCACAGGGAATTTGAAGGTGAGTCCACACGCAGGGGGATGCTCCCAGATTTGGGCATTGCACAGCCTGGCCGGGAACCAAAGGTTCCCCCTTTGCTGGGGCAGATGCAGCTGATCCTTCAGTCGGCTGCCAGGCTGCTTTTGGCAGGGCTGGGGGGATGGGCTGGGGTGCTGATGAAATGGGAGTGGGCTCCTGGCCCTGCCAACAGCCCCAGCACCCACCGTGCCCCGGGCTGGGGCTGGGGCAGCCAGCCCGACACAAAGAAACCCCCATGGTGGGAGCAGAGGTGGGACTCCAGAACCTGTGCAGGGGCTGCTTTGCTTTGCAGGCAAGGAAGGGCTTGGGCTGCTCCACTGCCCCTGTTTGCTTTGGGATCACCGTTATTTTGGAGGGCAGTGCAGGGGGGAAGGGAGAAAGCCTCGGGTTTCCCTCACCTGTGGGTGGGTTTTTCCCTGGCCTGCAGGGGTTGGGCCTTCCTTAGCCCCTGACAGAGATAAGATTTTTGACCTTTTTTCTTGTTCCCCTTTTTGTCTGTAATCTATTTTCAATAATTTGTTGTGTGTTTTTCTAGAGGAAGTGTTCCAGGTGGGGTCCAGTCTGGATGGGGAAGTGCTTGGGAGCAGCTGTGGCGTGGATGGGCCGTGCCCTGGGAGAAGGATGAGGACATCGTTTGGGACCAGCTTTTCTTCCAGCGAGGGATGGCGTGAGGTGGGTCCTGTCTGCTTGGCATGGTGGGATCAGAGCTTTGGGGAGATGGCAGCGAGCACAGGAGCATCCTGCTCTGGGCAGCTGCTGAGGGCTGGATGTGCCGTGGCCGGCTGCAGGCTGGGCACATGTCCTGCCCTCCTGCTCTGCTTCCACAGGCAGCAGGGATGGGCAGCTCTGGGCACAGCTCTGGGCACGGCCAGCATGGCCTGGGCACCGTGGGCGGCTGGGACAAGGGGACAGGAGCCTTCAGCTGACGGGCGCTTTCTGGTTTCTCTCCTTGCAGCCGGGCTCTGCGGGTGCTGAGGCTGCTCTGGGCTCTGCCAGGGCTCTGCTGGAGCTCAGCACCAGGCCACAATCAGCCAAAGAAGAAATGGGGTGACCTGCAGCACAGACCTGCTTGAGCATTTCAGCATCACAGCTCAAGTTTGCAGAGTGTACACCTTCAAGGGCAAACATGACACCCCCCAAAAATTAAACTTGTTCAATAGCTTCTGAAATGAAATCAATCTGGGATGACCCCAAATGATATTTTGCAACTTGCTCAAGCTGTAGCTCAGCCCTTCTCTGAACTGTTCTCTCCCCCACCTGCCTTTTACTTCCCAACTGCTCCCTCTTGTCCCCCAGTGAGTTCCCAGCCCATGGCAGTCTCCATCACACTGTTGCCTTCCTTGGTGCCCCTCACCATGAGGAAGGCCGAGCCCCAGGCTTGGGGACTCATCCTGTCACTGGCTGAGGAGCAGCAGTGTCTCAGAGGTCCAGTGGGATTTTAGTGTCATTCAGAGCTGCTTTCCAGCCCTCAGCTGTCCTCACTGCTGAGTTCCCACTCCCTTTTCCTTGTCCTTGCAGCAGGATGAGCTCTGTGAATCCCCTTGAGCCTCTCCACTCTTCCCAGCCCACGCACCCACCTCAGTAAGGCTGAAGCTGCAGCTTCTCTGTCTCCTGTGGCACACCAGTCCAGTCCCCTGTGCGGGGAGCCCCAGCCCCAGAGCACAGCACTCAGCAGTGCACTCCGGGCTGGAGCAGCTCCCTCCCAGCCCCAGCCCAGGGACTCCTCCGGCCCCGGGGCTTGGGGCACTGTCAGCACCCGCTGCTCCAGCCACCGCTTCTGCTGGTCCTGACAGCAGCACCCAAAGTGGGGCTGATCCCGAGGGAGCAGCAGCAGGGCCTGGGTCTGATCCCTGACTCTGGGGCAGGGCTGGACAAATGACACCCAGCAGCAGCAGCAGCACATGGAGCTGACTTTCAGCACAGCCCCTGCCACTCTTGCCTCCCGTGTGCAGCGGTGTCACAGCAGCCTGAGGCACCTGGGAGCACCCTGAGCCATGCCAGGGTCAGTGCCAGGAGCATCCCCTGGCGCTGTTTAAAACCGGCTCAGCAGGAACTGGGGATGCAAACAGGATGAACCTGAGCATCTCCCACCAGCAGATACCTCAGAGCTTACACAGTAACACGGCCGTGACTCTCCCAAACTGGATTTAGGAATGGCACACCTACTGCAGCCATTGGATCATGACCTGCCCAGATCCCTTTGGGACTCCTGCTTTTGGTGTCTCTGCCTCCTCTCCCTGCCCCAAGGAGGCTCCTCTCTTCCTCTCCCTGCCCTGACAAGACAGTCACACAAATAAAGACATGGGATTACCAGGTGCTGAGGAGCTGTAGAAGGAGCCTTCTCTAGGTCTGGCCTGTTTCCAAAACCCGCACAGTCTCCCTCAGCAAGGAACCTCCTTGTCCACCCTCTCCAAGAGTGTCAAGCTCAGGAAGGGATTCCTGACACCCTGTCCAGCTGGGAGAGCTCCCACGTCTCCATACCAGGGGATAAAACCAAACACAGGAACCCTGGGGGGACTGAGACTGTGGCATGGGGACATCCGTATTTATTTCCCAGTGGCAAACAAAAATGTGGAATGGTGCCGGAGCTTGTTTTGATCTACATCAGCTTTTGATAATTGTCCCTCCTCCTGACAGTGACTCCTCTGCAGCTGCACTGGGAGATCTCTGGGGCTGAGTCCACTAAGAGGAGATTTCAGTGGGGCTGAGGTGCTCGAGGGGGCCCATTTCAACGCTCTGCTGAAGTCCAAGGACATTGTGTTTCCCCGAGGAGCAATGCTCCTTTCTGGCACTCACTGCCCCGTGAGGGACATTATTCAGTTGCTGCCATTGGGTGAGTTCCAGCCACAGGGAGAGGGAGGAGGAGATGATCCCACCCATGGCTGCTGCTGGGTCCAGACTCTGGGTGAGATAAAGCCGAGACCGAGCTTCAGCATCTCCCCCAAAATCACAGAATCACAGAAGGGCTTGGCTTGGAAAAGACCTTCAAGTTCATCTCCTTCCATGCCCCCTTCCACTATCCCAGGCTGCTCCAAGCCCTGCCCAACCTGGCCTTGGACACTGCCAGGGATCCAGGGGCAGCCACAGCTTCTGTGGGCAAGCTCTGATCTCTGCCCAGGTGAGCAGGGACAGGACCCAAGGGAACGGCTGGAGCTGGGCCAGGGCAGGGCTGGGCTGGAGATCAGCAAAAGCTTCTTCCCCCAGAGGGGGCTCAGGCACTGCCCAGGCTCCACAAGGAATGGGCATAGCCCAGAGGCTGTTGGAGTTCCAGGAGCCGTTGGACCCCACTCCCGGGGCTTCACAGGCTGCGATTGTTGGGGTGTCTGTGCAGGGCTGGGGGCTGGACTTGATGATCCCAATGGGTCCCTCCAAGCTCAGCCCCTTCTGCAATTCTCACCCTTCGGATCAGCCTTTGTGTCCCCTCGAGGCGCTGGCAGAGCTGCTGGGGACAGTGCAGGAGTGGGGCAGCCCCAGTGTTCCCCTGTCTGTGACACCCAGAAGTGAGAGCCCCAGCGCTCCCCTGTGACACCCCAGCGGTGACAGCCCCAGTGTTCCCCTGCCTGTGATACCCCAGAGTGACAGCCCCAGTGTTCCCCTGCCTGTGACACCCCAGCGGTGACAGCCCCAGTGTTCCCCTGCCTGTGACACCCCAGCGGTGACAGCCCCAGTGTTCCCCTGTCTGTGGCACTCCAGTGGTGACAGCCCCAGCGTTCCCCTGCCTGTGACACCCCAGCGGTGACAGCCCCAGTGTTCCCCTGTCTGTGGCACTCCAGTGGTGACAGCCCCAGCGTTCCCCTGTCTGTGACACCCCAGTGGTGACAGGCCCATCGTTCCCTCCCTGGAGTCGCTCCAAGGGAAGCGTCCAGAGCCGCGTCCAGTCAATGGAACTGACCAGCCACTGACCAGCCCGGCCTGGGCTGATGTGGATTGCTCTGCAGACAGCTCGGGGAAGGTGTAAGAGGCCGTCTGAAGCCCCCACATTTGCCTACCGATTGCCACAAGCAGAAACCCCTTCCCCCATTACAGTACCGGCTTGGAGAGAGCGGCAGTGCAGGTGCAGTTGCTGTACCGTTACGTTAGCTGTTCCGAACAAGGCCTGGCAAGGAGTTGGCAAGGAATTGGCAAGGACTTGGCATGAACCCACCAAGGAACAGCCTACTGCATATTTGCCCACTCTCCTCCTGAATCTGAATGAACTTTTAGGGTGACCCTAATCATCTCTCACTGAAGACCTCTCATCTGCCCCGTGACCACTGTGACAGACGGACGGAGATGGAAAACCCTCCTCCCAAGGACTGAGACTGAGACCCCTCCCACAGGGAGAGGGGAAACCACTAATGACACGACCTGTTCTTCTTCAGTAATTCCAACGGACTTATTCTTCATTGTGTTCGTCCTGCCTTGGTGGTTTCAGTGGACTCACCTGTTCCCCCACAGCAATCACAATAGACTCTCATTGTCCTGCATGTTCCCCCCTCTTTCCTCTGTGGACTATAACTGTGAGGATCTCGCCTGTGTTGGTAGCTATTCCCATCCCCCTCTTTTCTCTCTCTCTCTCTCTATCCTTTTCTCTCCCTCTCTCTCTATCCTTTTCTCTCCTTTCTGATCCCCACTATCGCATTTACTGTTTTGGCCCTTAATAAAGGCGCATTTGTTGTGATTAACTGATAGTCTCTTGCTGTTTGCCGTTTTGCACTTTTGGGATTGGTGAAAAGAACCATCACGACACCCCGCACAAGCAGATCGTGACAGATGGCCAGGGTGTCAGACCCAGCCAGCAGGGGTTTAGGAGGGCTAGGTCGTGTTTGACCAACCGGGTCTCCTTTCATGACCAGGTGACCGTCCTGGTGGATGCAGGACAGGCTGTGGATGTGTCTATTTGGACTCCAGCAAGGCCTTTGGCGCTGTCCCCCACAGCACACTCCTGGAAAAGCTGCAGCCCACGGCTGGGCCAGGAGCACTCTGTGCTGGGTTCAGAACTGGCTGGATGGCCGGCCCAGAGAGTGGTGGTGAGCAGTGCTGCATCCAGCTGGGGACAGTCACCAGTGCTGTCCCTCAGGGCTCTGTGCTGGGCCAGCTCTGTTCAATATTTTTATTGACCACATGGATGAGGGCATTGAGGCTTTCATTGGTAAATCTGCAGATGACACTAAGCTGGGAGCACGTGTCCATCTGTTGGAAGGCAGGAGGGCTCTGCAGGGACACCTGGAACAGTTGGATGGATGGGTAGAATCCAATAGGATGAAGTTTAATAAATCCAAGTGCCCAGTCCTGCATTTTGGCCACAATAACCCCCTGCACTGCTCTAGGCTGGGGTCGGCGTGGCTGGACAGAAAGGGACCTGGGGCCACTGGTCGACAGCAGGCTGAACACGAGCCAGCAGTGTGCCCTGGTGGCCAAGAAGGCCAATGGCTCCTGGCCTGGATCAGGAATGGTGTGGCCAGCAGGAGCAGAGAGGTCATTCTTCCCCTGTACTTGGCACTGGTGTGCTTGGCATTCCTCCCCTGTACTGGCACTCTGCCTCGAGTGCCGTGTCCCGTTCTGGGCTCCCCAATTTGGGAAGGACATGGAGGGGCTGGAGCGTGTCCAAAGAAGGACAACAAGGCTGGTGAGGGGTCTGGAACACAAGTCCTGTGAGGAATGACTGAGGGAGCTGGGGTTGTTTAGCTTGGAGAAGACTCAGAGGTGACCTTATCACTCTCTACACTCTCTGAAAGGTGGTTGCAGTCAGGTGGGGGTCGGTCTCTTTCTCCTCACAGCAACTGACTGAACAAGAGGACACAGTCTTAAGCTGCACCAAGGGAAATTTAGGTCAGCTATTAGGAAAAAAGTTTTTTTATGGAAAGGGTGATAAATTACTGGACTTGTCTGTCCAGGGAGGTGGTGGAGTCACCATCATGGGATGTGTTTAAAAAAAGACTGGATGTGGCACTCGGTGCCATGGTTTAGCTGAGGTGGTGTTAGGGCATGGGTTGGACTTGATGACCTTAAAGGTCTCTTCCAACCCAGCAATTCTGTGATTCTGTCATTGTGTGACATCACAGACCAGGTTGTGGCATCATATAGTTGGCTGTGACATCTCTGGTTTATTATGCGACATCACAGAGCAGGCTGTGACATCAGAGCATGCCTGTATGACATCACAGAGCAGAGCAAGCTGTGAGGTCAAAGAGTGTGCTGTGACATTATAGGGTGGCTGTGTTCCATCACTGAAGGTGTTGTGACATCACACAGTGGGTCTGTGTGACCACAGAGGTGCTGTGTGACATGTTAAGTGAGTTCTGCCATCAGAGAGCAGGCTGTGACATCACAGAGCAGGCTGTGACATCACAGAGGAGGTTGTGATGTCACAAAGTTGGCTGTGACATTACAGGCTGGCTGTGTGACATCACAGAATGGGCTGTGAGGCCACCGAGAAGACTCTGCCATCATAGAAAAGGGCTCTGTGACATCACAGAGCAGCAGTGTGATGCCACAGAGAAGGCTGAGACAATAGAGAGTGGGTTGTGACATCACAGAGCTGACTGTGAAATCACAGGGCGGGCTGTGACATCACAGCGAGGCTGCATAACATCACAAAGGTAGCTGTGACATCATAGAGCTGGCTGTGACATCACAGGGTGGCTGTGACATCACAGCCTGGGCTGTGACATCACAGGGCAGATGTTGTGACATCACAGAGCACACTGGGACCTCAAAGAGCAGGCTGTGACATCACAGGGCACCTGTATGAAATCACAGGTGGCCTGTTACATCTCCGAGTGGGCTGTGTGACATTACAGGGCAGCTGTGTGACATCTCAGGCGCTGTGTGACATCAGAGGGGCTGTGTGACATCACAGGAGGTTGTATGACATCACAGGGGCTGTGTGACATGGGGTTCCAGGGCAGGGCAAGGCTGGACCTGCCCCTTCCTCCCCCACACACAAAATGTTTCCAGCCCACAATCTCCTCCAGTCTGTCACAACAGGCAGTGTTGGAGGTGAAATCCCAGCTGTGGCCACGGGCACCTGCAGGAAGAAGGACAGTTCTTTTCCATAGGAATGAAAGCCCCAGTTCTCGGTTTATTTCTGATTTAATTGCCTGGAATTTATTTGGTTTTGTTGTTGCTTTGTTTCCTTTTTTGTGCCTGAAGTGTCCAGTCAGGAGCAGAGTGACTCTTGCCAAGGAACTTTGTGGTGCTGTTGCTCAATATTAAATCTGGTTTTTGCTGCTCCCTTGCTGGGGATTTTTTCAGCGCTCTCAAGCCCTCGTTGGCAACAGGGTGAAGGAGCCCTGGGCCAGGCTCTGGCCCTGGGGGACACGGGGACGCTGCCGGGGGGTCCCTGTCCCCTGTCCCGCCCCCCATGGCCCTGTGTCAGGCTCTGGGCTCGATCTCGTGGAACATCCTCTGGGGGAGGCTGCGGCGCCGGGGGCGGGGGGACCCGGGGGGACAGGGGACCCCGCTGTGCACGAGCAGCGTTGGACTTCTCTGGGGGAACTGGGAGGGGGGGCTGGGGCAGAGTCACCTCCCCAGTGACCTCAAACAGCCCCTGTGATGTCACACAGCCCTTGGGGTGTCACAACCCACCCTTGGATGCCACATAGCTCCCTTGTGATGTCATAGGCCCAACTCTGCGATGTCACTCTGTGATGTCACAAAGCTGTGCTGTTACAGAAGATTCTGTGATGTCAGAAATTCACCCTGTACTATGACGTCGCAAAGTCATCCTGTGACATCACAGTCTGTTCCATGATGTCATAGCCTGCTCTATGATGTCACACAGCCAACTCGGTGATGTCACAACCCACACTCTGATGTCCCAGAGCCACTCTCTACATGATGGCAGAGTCTGCCCTATGGCCTCACACTATGATGTCACACCCCGCTGTGTGATGTCACAAGCCCCTCAGTGATGTCACAAAACCCTCCCTGTGATGTCATACTGCCACTCTGTAATGTCACAGCACACACTTTGACCTCACTGCCTGCTCTTTGATGTCATACAGCCATGCCATGATGTCACAGCCTGCTCTCTGATGTCACACTGTCCCCTCTATCATGCCATAGCTGCTTGATGACCTCACACAACACGCTCTGTGATGTCATAGCCCAGTCTGTGACCTCACACAACCCACGCTGTGCTGTCACACATCCCCTCTCTGACATCACAGCTGCTCTATGCCTCCGTGACACAGCCACAGAGGCGCTGCTGTGACACAGCCCCCTCTGGGACACCCCACAGCCCCTGCAAGTGCTGAGCCCCTGTGAGCTCTGTCTGCGCCCTGCTCGTGTCCCTGCGATGCCCTGGCAGTGCCCCAGCCCTGCTGGGCTGTGCACAGGAGCTGCTCCTGGCCACAGCTGTCTCTCTGCAGCGCTGCCCTTGCCAGGAGCTGCCTCTGGGCCAGGAGCCTGGCCCAGCTCAGCAGCACAGACACAGCACCAGGTCGTTAATGACCCTCTGGGGCTTTGGTGCTCTTTGCATCGGACCCAGACCTCAGAGTGTGCTCAAAGAACTTCTCAAGAACTCAAAGTCAGATTCAAAGTCCAGACTTTCTTTAACTTTTAATGGGTCCCACTGAGGGACACAACTCATGTGAAAGTGTCCCTGGGTTCCAGTTAGAGCAGAACACTGGAGGCAGTGATGACAGCTGGGGACAAACAAGGCAAAGGTGTCTCTGGTGCTGAGCAAACCTGGATATCACCATGGTGTCCTTGGACCTGCATTGTCACACTGACCCACGGTTCCATGAGGTTCCCCAGTGTCACCATGGTCACTGTCAGAGGCTGGATGAGATCAGTGTCCCGAGACACCTTGGGTTGAGCTGTCAATCAGTCCCACAGCTGGGACAGCGCTAACCCGGCTCTGAACGCCCGAGCTATCACAAGTCCCAGCTGGGGGGAGGCCCACAAAGGCCCAGGGGCTTAAAACCAAGGAGCACAAGGTCAGCCCCTGCTATGGACTCTGCCTTCTTCTACGGTTTGTGTCTCACCCACACTGGAACCCCAGGAGCTGGGAGCCACATGTGTGTCTTTCTGTGGAGCTTCTGTCTTTCTGTCTCTCTGTCTCTTTCCTCTCCTTCTAATGCTCTTTCTATGGAACATTTTTGGGTCCCTGAACAACTGAAGTGTTTAAGGCTGAGAGGTCCAGCTTGTTCTGGTGCTTTCCATGAACTGATTGAACTCTTGATTTATGAACCAATGCACTAGATGTGGAATCCTCTACACTGAACTCAGAAACAAACGCCCTCTGTCAGAGCATTTTCATCTTCTAGATCACTTCCAAGATGCCCATGGCGATGTTGCAATGATTATCACACAGCTCTCCATTTCTGGATGCAGGCTCTGCAGATTCTTTCTCTGCATTCAGTCAGGCTTGCATTCCCTGACAATTCCTGGTAGCCCGTCATGGTTTCTTAGGGCAGAACAGTAACAATGGAAACCTTACCAATGGCACAACTGCCCAGCCCACAAGGAAAAGAAAGAACAAGCTGTCAAGTTCTTCAAACATTTGTCCTGCTGTGCTGCAAGAGTTGAGCTGCACACAAGGTGTGGAAAGCCTAGAGAAGCTGCAGTTGGTGCCACATCTTGTGACAGAAGCTGCACCTCGTTCTCCAGGAAAGGTTCTTGGAAAGAGCAAACAGGAGTGTGGAGAAGATTCTGGGAAAACTGAAACAGCTTTTAGGAAATGAAATGAAAATGGAAAGAAACAATCCAAGATGTTTTTCTCTGTTTATTTTTATGCTCCCCTTTTCCATGTTGCACTGCTTCTCCATCCCCTTAATCCAAATAGATCTCAGCTCTAAGATCCATGACATGGCAAGTTTTAGACACTGTAAAATACCATGAGCTACACACAGTTTTTGCCTTCCCCTGGTTTACTTGGAAAGCAGTGATGGAGACTAAGTGCAGCCCTTGGGTCAGGTACAAATTCTGCATTCAGGGAATGTGCTCCCCTAGGGTTTGATCCTCAGCGGGGACAATGCACAGCAGCGCTCAAGGGGATTCCTGTTCCCCTGTGTAGGAGTCCAGACTCTGGGTCTGGGCTGAACAGGGCAAAGTTCCCGTGTTTGGACAGGCTCAGGGGCTGCCCCTGGGGAGCGGGGGGCTGGGCGCGGGGGCAAGCTGGCAACGGAAAAACGGACACGGGGACAAACGGCCCCGGAGCTTCAGTTGCAGCGGCAGCAGCAGCAGCAGCGGCAGCGGCAGCGGCTGCAGCAGCGAAAGCAGACAAAGCAGTGTTTTTGTCCCATTCCTCTTGATTCTCCTCTCCCTTTCCCGCTGTCCCCTCCTCTCCCAATCTCTCTCTCCCCATTCCCGGCCGGGCCATGTCCCCAGCCCGCCCCCAGCCCCGGGCGGGTCTGCCCCGGCCCCGTCCCCGTCCCCGGCCGTCCCGCCGGGGTCTCGTCTCCGCCCGGCTCTGGTCGTGCTGGCGGTGGCGCTGCTGGGCGGGCATCAGTGCCTGGGGCTGGGGCGGCACCGCCGCCCTCTGGCTCCGCCTGGCCCGAGCCCGGCCCCGGCCCCGACGTGGGCTCCAGTCCCGGCCCCGGCCCCGGCTCCTCCCGGGCCCCGCGGAGGACACACGCGGCGCGGCCGCTCCCGCCGCCCCCGCTGCGGCTTCCCCGGCCCGAGCTCCGCCGCCGTCCCGTTCCAGGGACAGAACGCCTGGGGAGGGCCGGCCCGGGGCGCTCGGGGGGCGCTCGGGGGCCGCTCCTGGCCCCGGGCCGAGCGCTGACAGCCCCGTCCCGCCCGCAGGGAAGGCGCAGGAGGAGGCCCTGCAGGAGCGGTACCGGCTGGGTTCGCTGCTGGGCAGCGGCGGCTTCGGCAGCGTCTTCGCAGCCACGCGGCTCTCGGACGGCGCCCCGGTGAGCGGCGGGGCCGGCGGCGGGCGCAGGAGAAGGGGGCGGAGGAGGAGGAGGATTAGCAGGAGGAGGAGGGGGAAGGAGGAGGAGGAGGAGGTGGAGGGGGCGGAGGAGGAGGAGGATGGGGCTCGGCGGGGCGGGTGGTGCGCTCAACCCACTGCTCTCCCTTGCTCGCAGGTGGCCATCAAAAGGGTGCCACGGAACCGCGTCCGGCACTGGGGCGAGCTGGTGAGTGAGCGGGGCCAGCAGCAGAAGCCGGGCCGTGCCGGGTGGCGAGGAGCCGGGGCCCGGCAGGGTGGGAGCCGCCGGGAGCCCTGCAGGGAGAGCGGGCATGGGCTGAGCGGGGCATGCAGAGCATCCCGGGCTGGCTGAGGGGTTCCCCAGCCCTGGCACGGCCTCAGCCCCACTGACGGCATCGCGCTCCTCCCGCAGCCCGACGGCACCAGCGCACCCCTGGAGGTCGTGCTGCTGGACAAGGTGTCCTCTGGCTGCACTGGTGTCATTCAGCTCCTGGAGTGGCTTGAGCTCCCTGACAGCGTCGTGCTGGTGCTGGAGCGTCCGGAGCGGTGCCAGGAGCTGTCGGGTTTCCTGGCGGAGTGGAGGTTCCTGCCGGAGGAGGAGGCGCGGGGGCTGTTCCGCCAGGTGCTGGAGGCCGTGCGGCACTGCACCAGCTGCGGGGTCCTGCACAGGGACATCAAGCCTGAGAACATCCTGCTCGACCTGGCCACCGGGCAGCTGAAACTGATTGACTTTGGCTGTGGCGCCTTCCTCCAAGACACAGCCTACACCCAGTTTGCAGGTGAGCTCTGCCTGGGGATGCTCCTGGGCATCTCATGGCCCAGCTGGGGTGCAGCCCCAGGGCTCCCCCTATTGCAGCCAGGATGGGATTAATGCTGGAGCCAAGCTGATTTGGGTGGGGGTGTGAGGGGGACCAGCTCCAGCCCTGCCGACAGCCTTCAGCATCCACTGTGGCCTGGGCTAAGGCTGGAGCTGAGGCAGCCAGCCTGACAAAAACCCCAGTGGGGGTAGCAGAGAGGGGCGTCTGACCCTGTGCCCTGGATGGTTTGGTGTGCAGGCGAGAAGGGCTTGGACTGCTCTGCTCCCACTGTTTGCATTGACTGGTTAACATTTTTGGGGGGCCGTGCAAGCGGGGAGTAGAGCGGGCTTTCTCCACCACTGGATGAGTTTTGCTTTTGTGTGTCATGGTTGGGCCTTCCCAGGATTTCTGCTGCCCTCTTCCAACACCAGTGGCTTCTTTTCCAGCCCCAAGTCTGTACACAAGTCCCAGGTGCTGGTGAGAGGGCAGCAGTCACCCTGTGTGCCACTGGGGCAGCCCCCACATGCCATGGGGTGCTGGGGTCAGGCTCTGGGAGCAGCAGCGTCCCCCTGATGAACTCTGTCTGTGTTCCACAGGAACCCTGTCCTACAGCCCACCAGAGTGGATCCACCACCAATGCTACCACGGCGAGGCAGCGACGATCTGGTCCCTGGGCCTCCTGCTGTACCACCTGGTCATGGGGAAGCACCCGTTCAGGAGGGGCCAGGAGATCATCTGGGGGCGGATCTTGTTCCCACGACGGCTCTCTCAAGGTGGGTCCTCATCTCTGGCCATGGGGGCAATACCAGTGCTGGGAGACAGCAGCAGCTCATGAGCATCCTGCTCTGGCAGCTGCTGAGGAGGTGGCACATGTCCTGCTCTCCTGCTCTCCTCCAAACACAGAATCCATGGGGAAGTTTAGGCCCAGCTCTGGGCACACCCAGCATGGCCTGGGCATGGGAACAGGGGGGCAACTTCTCCAACTGACTGGTGATTTCTGGTTTGTTTCCCCAGAGTGCCAGGATCTCATTAAGAGGTGTTTGTCCATGCAGCCCTTGGACAGGCCATCCTTAGAAGAGCTTTTCCGTGATGCATGGGTGCAGGGGGGTCTTCTGCCCTAGAAGATGGGAGAGCTCCACGTGCACAGTTGGATCCAGGGGCCTGGCAGGTAACAGCTCCACACATGTCCTGGCAATCAGTGGCAAAGCCAACCAGACTGGTTTTGTCCTGCCTGTGTCACTGCCCAGGGGTCATCAGATGGGAACACGCAGCCCTTGTGCTGGAGCTGAGCTGCTCTGCCCAGCACTGGTGGCCACCATCTGAGCTGGTTTTGCTTGTCCTGGTTCCCTGACAGCTGGGGCCCTGGGCAGAACCCAGACAGCCTGGGCTCACCCCAGGGAAGGAGAAGAAGCCCCTGGAGAAGCTGTACCAGGTGGGGCTGTTGCTGCTGGGGACAGTGAGGACGACATCAAGGATGACAACCACTTCCTCCACCTGGCCACCGGCAGCTGAGGATGATGGACTTTGATTCTGACACCTTCTCCAAAGCCAGGCTCCACAGGGAATTTGAAGGTGAGTCTACACACAGGGGGATGCTCCCAGATTTGGGCATTGCACAGCCTGGCCGGGAACCAAAGGTTCCCCCTTTGCTGGGGCGGATGCAGCTGATCCTTCAGTCGGCTGCCAGGCTGCTTTTGGCAGGGCTGGGGGGATGGGCTGGGGTGCTGATGAAATGGGAGTGGGCTCCTGGCCCTGCCAACAGCCCCAGCACCCACCGTGCCCCGGGCTGGGGCTGGGGCAGCCAGCCCGACACAAAGAAACCCCCATGGTGGGAGCAGAGGTGGGACTCCAGAACCTGTGCAGGGGCTGCTTTGCTTTGCAGGCAAGGAAGGGCTTGGGCTGCTCCACTGCCCCTGTTTGCTTTGGGATCACCGTTATTTTGGAGGGCAGTGAAGCGGGGAAGGGAGCAAGCCTGGGCTTCCCTCACCTGTGGGTGGGTTTTTCCCTGGCCTGCAGGGGTTGGGCCTTCCTTAGCCCCTGACAGAGATAAGATTTTTGACCTTTTTTCTTGTTCCCCTTTTTGTCTGTAATCTATTTTCAATAATTTGTTGTGTGTTTTTCTAGAGGAAGCGTTCCAGGTGGGGTCCAGTCTGGATGGGGAAGTGCTTGGGAGCAGCTGTGGCGTGGATGGGCCGTGCCCTGGGAGAAGGATGAGGACATCGTTTGGGACCAGCTTTTCTTCCAGCGAGGGATGGCGTGAGGTGGGTCCTGTCTGCTTGGCATGGTGGGATCAGAGCTTTGGGGAGATGGCAGCGAGCACAGGAGCATCCTGCTCTGGGCAGCTGCTGAGGGCTGGATGTGCCGTGGCCGGCTGCAGGCTGGGCACATGTCCTGCCCTCCTGCTCTGCTCCCACAGGCAGCAGGGATGGGCAGCTCTGGGCACAGCTCTGGGCACGGCCAGCATGGCCTGGGCACTGCGGGCGGCCGGGACAAGGGGACAGGAGCCTTCAGCTGACGGGCGCTTTCTGGTTTCTCTCATTGCAGTCGGGCTCTGCAGGTGCTGAGGCTGCTCTGGGCTCTGCCAGGGCTCTGCTGGAGCTCAGCACCGGGCTGCAATCAGCCAAAGAAGAAATGGGGTGACCTGCAGCACAGACCTGCTTGAGCATTTCAGCATCACAACTCAAGTTTGCAGAGTGTACACCTCCAAGGGCAAACATGACACCACCCAAAAATTAAACTTGTTCAATAGCTTCTGAAATGAAATCAATCTGGGATGACCCCAAATGATATTTTGCAGCTTGCTCAAGCTGTAGCTCAGCCCTTCTCTGAACTGTTCTCTCTCCCACCTGCCTTTTACTTCCCAACTGCTCCCTCTTGTCCCCCAGTGAGTTCCCAGCCCATGGCAGTCTCCATCACACTGTTGCCTTCCGTGGTGCCCTTCACCATGAGGAAGGCCGAGCCCCAGGCTTGGGGACTCATCCTGTCACTGGCTGAGGAGCAGCAATGTCTTAGAGGTCCAGTGGGATTTTAGTGTCATTCAGAGCTCCTCTTCTGCCCTCAGCTGTCCTCACTGCTGAGTTCCCACTCCCTTTTCCTTGTCCTTGCAGCAGGATGAGCTCTGTGAATCCCCTTGAGCCTCTCCACTCTTCCCAGCCCACGTAACCACCTCAGTAAGGCTGAAGCTGCAGCTTCTCTGTCTCCTGTGGCACACCAGTCCAGTCCCCTGTGCGGGGAGCCCCAGCCCCAGAGCACAGCACTCAGCAGTGCACTCCGGGCTGGAGCAGCTGCCCTGCAGCCATGGCTTGGCTCTTTGTGGCAAGGGAATGCTCCCTGTTTGCAGCTGTCCCTGCAGGATGGCCCCAGGGCAGAGCCCAGCCGGGCTCCCACTGCAGCCCCTGAAGCATGGGGCAGACAGTGGTCCCAGAGCTGGGGTTCACGGGGAGCACCCGGAGCTGTGGCTTTCAGTCAGTGTTGGCAAATGTTGTGTTCTCATCTCCTGCAGCCTGTGGGGAAAGCAGCCTGAGCTGCCAGGCCTGTGTGTGCCAGGGGCTCTTGGATGTCTCTGTACCCATGGACAGAAGGCTCTGTGTGTGCCAGGGGCTCTTGGATGTCTCTGTACCCATGGACAGAAGGCTCTGTGTGTGCCAGGGGCTCTAGGATGTCTCTACCCATGGACAGAAGGCCCTGTCTGTGCCAGGGTTTCCATAATGTCTCTGTGCCCATGGGTATGGAATAGCATGGACACTGAAAGTGTCAGTCCCGTTGCTTGCACGCTCCTTCCTTTGTACACAAGACACATCCAGGCACACCCCCATGTACAGATACATTTAAAGGACAGGGAGGGACAGAGATTTCCCACAGTACTCTAACTTTGGCATAACTCACCTTTTATCTGGTGGCCAGGGGATTTTTTTTCCCAGCTCTGTGTGAGAAGGTGTCCAGGAGCTGAAGGAGCAGCATTTAGAAGCAGTTTCAGGATTTCTAGGCAGGAAGTGGAGCTGACAACCATCCACGTAACTTGCCGTATTCATCAGGATGTGCTGCTGGTTCTTTGGGAATATGGCCCAATGGAGAGAAGAGACTTGGAAAAATCCCAGCTCTCTGTGGGTTTGTGCAAAGGGGGAGCAGCAGAAACACTTTGTGTCTGCTTTGGGGACACAAGGTCCAAGGAGCTGCGGTAGCAGAGAGTGACCTGGGCTGGTGGCAGGTGAAGTCCTGGTTCATAGCATCCCAGAGTGGCACAGGACAAAGCTCCAAGCACTCCCAACCCCACTGATGAAGTCTTTGTGATGCTGCACATCCTATAGGAAAAGCTGCTGTCACACAATGCACTGGGATTTCTAAGTTTCATTTTAATTACTTTAGGTCCAAGTTTCAAACTGCAATGTTTTTGTTCTCAAGACACAGTCGTGCACAATCCATCTCTCATCCTCCTATTGCTTCAACACCAATTAAAAAAAATAAATCTTAATATTGGAAACAAAACCCAATGTCTTTAAAAAAAGAATGCTGGGGTCAGTCAGTAAGATGGATCCAGGCCATCAGAACAGGCACAAAGTAAATGAGTTCTCCTTTTAAAAAGATCAGTTACCTCTTAATCCAAAGTTACAGAAGATTTCATTACACATTTGTTTCTTTTTGTTTTCTCTTTCATATTTTTCTCATTTTTAAAATTTTTTTCTATTTCTTTTTAAGTAGATAACACATCATGTAAAATAGGTAGGATTTTTCAGCAAAAATCAGATTTTTCAGCAAAAATAAGATTTACAGCAAAATAAGATACATTTCTGATAAACAATGAAAATATTTACTCCTCTGTTTACTTTTCTCTGGATACCCTGCGGTAAAAAATCTAGCAGATATGAGAAGAGGTGTCAAGTGTTTGCTTTGGACTAAGCTGGAGTTCAGCACTGCTGACATCCTGATCCAGCCAAGAGTTGCAGAATTCTTTTGCACATCCCGAATGTGTTTGCAGGCACAGCACCTGCAGTGCTGACACACCAGTGCACGTGAATAACTCTGTTACTCCCTCACAGAAGTTGGGCTCTGCCCCAGAGCGAGGTGCTCCAGCCCTTTGCTCCTGAATCCCGTGGGGAGCAGCTCCCTTCCCTCTGGCTGAGCTGCTCAGGCAGAGCCTGGCAGCTCCTGGCCCTGCAGGGCTGAGGCTTTTCCCCGTTGCTGGGCACAGACTGATGGAGCAGCACTGCTGAACACGGGCACACACAGGGACCAGCAGCAGCTGCCTTTGGCCACCTGAGGCTCCAAGGCCCAAACTCAGAGCAGACAGGGCTGGAAGAGACTCACAGGCTCCCTGCTGGCTGTGCTGCCCCACTTGTGCCCACCTGGGAGCCCCCAGGGCCAGCAGGGACTTGAGATGGCAGCCCTGGGCTCCTGGAGCTTGTGCAAGGAGCGGAGCTGGGGACTCCCTGTCCATGGGGAGCTTCCAGATGGAAAAGGCTGCTGTGCCCAGGCAGCTCCAAGGGCAGAGAAAGGAGGGTCTCCACCACGGGATCTGTGCCAGTCCCACAGTCCTGGGCAGCAGCCACCGAGCCCTGGGGGAGCAGAGGGCACAGCAAGAGGGACAAAAGCAGGCAAGGTCAGAGACTGGAGAGAGCCAGACCCGGCAGCAGGAACAGCTGCTCCATTCCACTCTTGGAGAAAGCTCTTGGCTGCTTCAAAGCGCTGAAAGGCGTGCAGGGCAGAGAGGAGGCCACACCAAACACTGCTCCTGTTTCCACAGCCTCCCCTCTCCGTGTCCCAGAAGGAATTGGATGGACTGTGCTCTTCTCTCCGAGTGTCTCGTTCAGCACGAGCGGCTGAGCGCCAGGAGCTGAAGGAGCTGAAGCCTCAGGCCTCAAGAGCTGGGCCTGAGGAGACACTGTGAGCAAATGAATGCTGCTAACATGGACCTGGCTGAATGCAGCAGATGGAATCATGGAATCACAGAATCCTTTCTGTTGGAAAAGACCTCTGAGCTCATCCAGTCCAGCCGGTCACCCAGCAGGTTCGAGCCCAGCACTAAACCACGTCCCTGAAGTGCCAAGGCCTGGACAACAGCCCTGAGTGAGGCCCTGAGCCAAAGGTGGCCTCTGGATGAACCTTCCAACCAAAGGTTATCTTTGCATCTGCTCACTTGTCACTGTAGAGCAGGACGGGAACGAAAATGACTCCAAATCAAAGGCAAAGAGAATGAACTCCGATCTATTTCAAATGCACCGCTCCATTTATAGAGAACATCGTGCGGACTGATTTCATTGGTCTTAGAGTAAAAACATCTCACACCACTGGTGTGCAGTGAATGACGCACGGTGGCAGAACCTATCTATAAACAATGTGAACAACAAGATAGATTAGAGAATTATTTACATTCTTTCCCAACTGTCTCCCAGGCTCTCGCCTGGTTAGAAAACCTTCTCTTTTTCTCTCTGACTGAACTGAGAATATCCACACCCTGCTTTCTGGGATTTCTGGCCCTGCCTCCTGTCCCAGAGTTTGGCAATTCCCCTTGCACAGCGTGCTGAGCTCTCCATGACCAGCTCGAGAGGTTTCTCAGCTGTTGCGTCCTGTGGCATGGCACAAGAATCTGCCTCCAATTAGCTCGGGAGCGCAGCTCCAGACACATGGGTTTGGTTGAGTAAATGCTATTTGTTTGGTGGGTAATGATGTTTTTCTAAGCTTATGCTTTATTCATAGCATGAGTGACATTTCTGCAAGAGGTAGTGATGTGTCTCTGGGTCTTAGTTCTGTTCTGGTTTTGGAAAATACACTTCAAACAGCTATAGCATTACACATTAGATAACCGGCGTATGAGTAAAATTACAGTAATAACTAGGGGCTTATGAATTAAATGAAATAAATATAGACACTAGGTTTTAAAAACAACAGGCCTTTACTATGATGAAAGGAATAATTTTGATTCAAGGGTGGAATAGATCTTGGGTTTGAATTTAATTATATGTTACAGTTTTGCAATTATCATTGTTGGATTACTCATGGGATTAAAATGCACATCTTTTAAAATGAAAGGTAGAAATATAGCTTTTTAAACATTTCATTTCAAGATCATTAGGTACATTATTACCTCAGCTACAAGACAATTTCATTTTTGCTCTGATCCTCTTTGATTTCTAACAGATAGGAAACAGCCTTCAGTAGTCTCTCTTCATTGTGTTTCTTTTTCTGTATTCCCATGTCTCGTCCTAAATTGCTTCTATTGAAGATCTGCAGTGGCCCAAATGACCATATTTGAGCTCTGAATTTGTTGTATCTCTCTTCCTGTTTTTTCTTTTGGCCTGTTTTCAGATTAATAATGTGAGACTAGATAAGCTTCATGGAAAAAAAAGAGTCTATTTCATCATGTTAACCCAATAATACTATCAGGCAGCATCAAACAAAAAAGCTGTGTGTTTCTCCAGAGCCCTGAGATGAATACCTTTTTTGAAACATGGAGATTTATATTCCTGTGGGAATGTAAGTGATATCAAGGGCAGCAGATTTTGAGTGCAGCTGTAGTTACCATTAACAGAGGTAAGTATTTGAAGGAATTTTGATATTTCAGCCATGGTTTATTATCAAGGATCTCTTGTGTGAAATATGCCAACCAGAACATAGATGACCATTGATTGCTACATTTGGCTTCATTAAAAAAAAAAAAAAAAGGAAGAAATTTCTTAAATGCATTATGTTTTTAATATTTAAGAAGTAAGTTCATGGAAACCTGGAAACTCATACTCAGGTGCTGTGAATCACAAGAGTTTCTTGTGGAACAAAGCACAGCCATCTATACTGTGTGTGTATCTGAGTGTGCGTGGGTTACTTTTTTGTGAATCGTGAATCTTTTCTATCTTTAGATTGTTATTAATAGAAGAACTTTAAAATTCCTTTCACATTGATAGCCAGAATTTTGGATCAAATACATAGAAAGAAATACAGAAGTGTGGGCATTTCTGAGGTTCTAGAGTTCCCCATATGACCAAGCAGTAGAGTTTATAATCTCTGTATTTTAACTTTCCTTGTCCGGTAATATGGACTAGAAAAATAAGATTTGTATATAGAGTCTAAAAGCATAGAAGATTAATAGTTTGAAGTACTGCCTTCAGCTTTCACAAAATTCATGGAGAAGTGAAGACTAACAACATTAAGGAGGTGTTCAATAGCTCTGTGTGATTGACCAAAGCAGTTTAATTAGATTTTCTTTTCCCTCTTTTTTTTTTTTTTTATAATTTAAGCTGTGCTTTTGCCAAATACCAGTCTCAGAACTTTGCACCCTACATTCTGACAAGAGGCAGCAGTATAAAAGAGGTGGGAAGAGAGGCTTTAGCAATATATTTTCTCCTTTTGCCATTCTCCCAAGGCAAAACCTGGAGTCTTTCTGAAGCCATTGGCCAGCATTTACTCTTAATCTCCAGCCTGTATCTACATATTAATTTTTTAAAAATTGTATTCAATGGATGCTGTAAATAAGTCTGCTGTCCAGCAATTATTCATGTAAGATGCAATGCAACCAAATTGTATTGTGATTTTCCTATTGCAAAATCTTGTCCTTTTTAAAAAATTTACTAATATTTTATTTTTCTGAAGGCAGAGTGGATGCAGACAATGTACCTTCCAAAGTCAGAGAGATTGCAGACAGAGTTTCCAGTTTTTAAGTTTCCAGGGCTTTGTGTATTCAGATTCAGGCATTCTAACTTTGAACATGCAGCCATTTAATCTTGCAAAGACAAAGGTTGTATTGGCATGGAAGCAAATACAGAAATGCACTCTGTAAGGCCATGAAAGAATGTCACTGCATTACAGCAGCCTAACAAGGTATCATACATCAGCTGAAGCATTGTAATTGTCTGTGTATGCACTTGAGCTTGCCCAGAGTGAGGTAAACATCGATATGCTCCAGGGATTACTCATTAAATGAAGCATTATGGTTTAGTACTGAGAAATCTCTGCTGTCCTTCCATTATTTTCTACTTAAATGATAATTTTCTTCTGTATAACAGTAAGTTTTAATTATGCGATTTGCTGTGTGTCTATGTTGGATGTTTTTCAGTTGCTCATGCAGACTGTAGACAAACACATACATGTGTGCAGACACAACATTTTCCCTGCTATAATTTGGTATTTCTGGCACTTTGCAATAGTAGGGTCAAAGCCAAACTGTAGCTACCTCTGGAAAATCTTACAAGTAGCTGTAATTGAAAAAGGCAGTATAACTTTTCTGTTTTAAAACCTAGTGGAGACTTTTTTTCGGAAAATGGAAAGTATTTCATCATTGCTTCAATGTGAGTTTTTGATGAAGTCATGGAACTTTTGAATGTGTGTATTTTTTGAAACAATTCTGAAACTCATTAGGCAGTAACAGAAATGCCTTTACATTATCGTGATCCACTGCTAACTCAAAATTTGACTTTTGATAGATGTAGTAAAAAGAATGAAATTATTCTGAATTCTAAGTAAGTAAATACAACTAATTTGATCCTCCAGGATAATTACAGTTTATAATACTGAATTGAAAAGTTTATTGTGGTTGTAAAACAAAAGGAACTTTTTGATAGGGCTTAGTGTTGTAGTTCTGTGAGATGTAATCCTTTTGGATATTTCCTACCCCTCATGATTCACTCTGTTGCTAATGAAGCTGTATTCTGACAGGCCTTTAAATTAATGCCTATCCCTGTATGAAGCACAAGTATGGAGTACATAAAGTACAATTGTTTTAAGTATTTATATTTGTCTACTGATGCACTAGAATCTAACAAACTCAAAGGAGGAATCCCTTTCACGAGCTGTAAATTTCAAAAGTTCTGACCTATTGACTTCATGAGAGTAAAAATTCTCCAGTGGGAGTAAGATGTTCATCATGCCTTAACATAAAGTCCAGGAGTCAGGGAAATGCCTGGCTGGAATAAACAAGCAGCTCATCCAGTCTGCCATTCTGGCACCAAGGGCGGGTAAGACCAGATGTTTCAACGGAAGGCATAAATCTTCACAATTTTACTGTTCTGTATTGCAAGATGATGTTTCTTACATCACTCACACCTTGAAACCTGAAGATTAAGAGAGCTTATAACTCTTACTTCCTCATAGTCAGTTTATAACATAAATCTTAAAGCACATTTCTTAAATTATTCAGTAATTTTGAAAGCAGATTTTGAAGATACATTATCAACTGGTGCAAAAGTAAAATGCTTCACCTCCATGCTGCCTTTATTAGAGTAAAAGTTGTGAATATGAGAAATCCTGGTCATTTCAGTAAACTAAAAGTGAATTTTACTGCAGCGTGAGAGAGGCAAAGGGCCTTGTCAAGGAGAGATGTGACAGATCTCCCCAGCTGCTGGGTGCTGGGATGCCTTTTCCATCCTACCTGCCTGCAGGTACTCACCAGTTCATGTGTGGGAACCCTTCTGCTACCAATCCTGAGCCACTGATGGCTGTGAAACTGAAGGGTTTGTCTTTCACTGATCTCAGCTCTGATTTTGCCCCATGTTTGCCAGCCTTGGCAAATGCTTACTCTGTTGAATTGAACTTAGTTTGTTCAAAGCTGATCCTGGATTCTCACCAAAGATTTAGTTGTGAAATATCTCGTCTTGTGCAGTGACCATAGCAAGATATTTCTCTTTGGCAGCAAACACTCATTAGAACTGATGACTACTATCACCTTCTTAACTTTCTCTTTACCAATTTCCACTTAATTTCCCACTCACTCCGTGAGACAATTATACAAAATAAATAATGAGGTAGCATGTGTCATTCAGCTAATGTTGAAACAGTTGGATGAGCATCAAACTAAATCCGAATTTTCCTTTTTTTATTGCCCAATGGGAGCTACTTTCTGGCTAATGTTATGAAGGTGGTGGTGTATGAGGGGAAATTAATACATTATCACATTGCACTATTGGTATTGGAAGTGGTTCTTCACACATTGGGTAGCAGACATATAAACTTGTTTGCCAGATGGTGTTGCAGATGCAAGAATTTTACAAGGGCTCAGAGGGATGCTGGACAAGTACTTGAAAGTGATATCTACTTGGGGGTTGCAAAATAGACAGGCCACAATAGGCTCAGGAAATCTCCTGAGCTGAAAATAGATGGAGAGGAGGGGGGGCACTAAGGGTAGGGAAATATCGTATATAAATGTTCTATATTTTTTCTTCTTGCTGTTGAAAAGAGACCACTAGACTGGATGAGCCTTCAGTTTTGCCATTACAAACATTTTTGTATTCTTATTTAAGTAACAAGTTGTTGTGTGAGAGGATTTTTCTGGAACAGGAAATTAATGTTGAAGGTGGAGAAAACCCAGAACTGCTTAAATGTAGAAAATTAGTAATATGTTTTGTGATCCATATTGCTAAGGAAAGAAAAATGAGAGACCACTTTAATGCTGAAAGAATATCAAATGTGAATACTTTCTCAGTTACTGACTGCCTAAGTTTGCAGTCTTGCCTTTTTAGCTTTTATATTTCACCTTATATTACCGTCAGGAATAGATCGTCATTGTTTTGTGGTGACTTCTACTGGTAGTTCACCAGGTACATATATATGCCTTCACATATAGAAGGCATTTTCTGGTCTAGCTGTCTGTCTCCTTCATCCTACATGCTTCTTTCTGTGGTAGAACTTAAGTTCCGTAACTTGCACTACAGTACACATATACTATTGATAAAGGAAAAAACGGCTGTAGCACTATGTCTGCTAAAGATATTCTTCTTTTTCAGAAAGCAGATCCTTATGTGGAACAATTAAAGGAGACATGGTCAAGTTATAGTTCATGGGTCAGTTTAGTGTCTCATGATACTGAAATTTTTTATGCACTTACTTTAATCCTGTTTTTTTCATTTGTCTCATCCTTCATTGGGGTTGGCCTTGCATGCTGAATTCTTTTCTTTTTATTGCTTTATGGTTTTTAATGCCTGCACAAACTCCTCTGAAAAACAAGAGTGTGGTTGAGGTGCCTCTAAAGAAACAGAGATGCCAGGGCTTGAGTGGGCTTTTTGAATTCACTCACTCTGCATGTCCTGACTACCAGAGCTGGGTTATAACTTGTAAAAGTCACTAGAAACAGCTGACTTTCTTATCATCCATAAAATTTAAATTTGCATCTGGCAGACTTTTTGTTGCCAAAAAAGTTTAGGAAAAAAGTTACGGTTATCATTGTTACTATTGCCCTTCTTAATTTTATTAGGATTAATGATGATGGTGAAAATTATAACTGTCCTTACTCCCAGAATTGCTCTACTTGATATTAAGAAGACCAAAACTCTGCTGCAGTGGTTTCTTTTGCATGTTTTACTGGGTAATATCAGCTACAGACTTTTATCAGCTGTCTGAAGTTACTGCTTGCTGATCATTAGCATGACTACAACCCATGAGTTTATAGATATCCTGAGACCATTCAAGAATAAGTTCTGCGAGAAGGTATTTTTCCAGAAAATCTATCTGTAAGGAAAACAGCTTTTTGCATCCTGCCAGTGTATTAGTGGTGTGAGACAATAGCAATTTAACAGTCATTTTCTTGGTACAAGTTATTAGTCATCTTTGTTCTTTTGAGGAGATATTTTCAGTGGTTTGGGTTTGGGTTTTTTTTTGGTTTGTTTTTTTTTTTTTTTTGGCATTAATGGCACTTCTGTCACTATCTGGCTTAGTCAATTACAGATCTCCAGAATAACAAAACTCACAGTTTGCATGTATGTCTCTGTTTTTTCTTGGGGTCCGGAGAAATGTGACTATTCTGCATTTCCTAGAAAGGGAGTTGTGAGACCTCAGCCCTCATTGCACATTACACAGAAAAAATCTGTAATGAGCTCTTTCTGTGCCTCAGGAGGAGCACAAAGCAGCTGGAGCGGGACTAAGAGTCCAGACAGCTGAGCTCAGTGGGGATGGAGGATGGTCAGCACTAGAGAGAAAATGTTTGATAGCTTGTCAATTCATGACCCTGAGGTCCGAGAGGCTTCCATTCCCTCGGACAAATGCTGATCCCCATTAATATGAATGGTTGAACTTCATTTGACATCAGTCAGTCCAGGGTCTGAGTGCAAGTACATTATTCCCCGTGTCATTAATGCAAGTCACCCCAGCTAGGCAGATAAGGGAAATAGAATTTTCAGTAGTCATTGTTGTTTTGCTTTGCAGTACTGTGTGGAGGTGGTCAACTCCTCATGCTTGATTATCTTCAAGATATTTGTTGCACTTTATAAAGTTCATCGGCAAACTTGTGCTTGCTTCTTAAAAGTAGTCTGCTGTGTCATGTAGCCCATTTGACTGGGTAGAAAGAAGCATGTCATGTTTAAGATAGTGACACTGATAATTAGCTGTTACTATCTAATTCCACTTCTTTTTTTCACTTCAATTCCTCCTAGAATATCTAGTGAGTACATTTAGCATCAGTTTCCCCAGCAGAAATAGTAGGCACACATTTTCTTTACAATGACTCCATGATGTATGTACTAGTTACTGTTATATTTTAAGTTGAATGTACGAAAGGTATTATATAAGTTTTGAAAGCTACCTTAATAGTGTTTTATTCTTCTCTAGGCACAGGAATTTTGATTTTGTATTGTGATTTAAATAGACAATAACTAAAAGTGAAGGCTTTAGTTTCTTAATTGGTTGTCACATATTTTAGGGGTGGTTACCATTTAGTTTGGTAAAGGATCCGAAGACTCAGATTCCTTTTGAACAGCCAATATCTAGTTTTTCTGATGATTTATTCATAGCAGTTAGGTTTTTGCAATTCCTTGTGAGGAAATTGCCCTTCATAGGATCTGTCTATGTAAGGTTGTTGTATAATGCATGCTCATTTGCTTAGTTGTATTTGTAAGCTCCAGCTGTGCCCATCACTTGCTAAATCTGTCATTAAAGGATTTTGTTTTTAATTCTGCCTGGCTTTGTTTTCAGATGTCTCTGAATTCCTTCCTGTGTTGAGTCACAGCTGTGAAAAGAGAAATCTCCCTCTTTAATTCAAGGGGTCAGTGGTTTAAAAGCACTAAAGCCTGGTGGGGAACAGCTTAAGGAAGGTAGTTAATCATAGTGACCCCAAGACTTCATAAACTTACACAAGGCTCATCTGACAGGCAGAGTCCTGGATATCTTCAAGCCCTGGTTTCTTTGAGGAGTAACTGTTTTGCCAGGGAGTGGAATCCTCTATGGAACAAGCACCAGTGATGGGTCTTTGCCACCTGCTCAGCTGTGGCTATAGAAACACAGCTTAATCTTCTCCACCACATTTCTTTTTCTAGCTAAGCCAGCATGCAGCCCAATTCCTTTCTAGTAGTTTTTTTTCCCTGCAATGTTGAGAAATATTTAATGTGGTAACTACAATGGCTTCCACTTCCTGGTGTCACTGGGACATAATAGACTGGCAGGAAAGAGCTGCTGATCTGGATAGAAAAGAGAGGTCAGGAGGGAACACACAGATGGTCTTGTGTGCTGGGCGAGCAGAAGTCATTGGCGTGGTTTGGGTGTCAATAATTCATCCAGTGGCATTTTTCACCCAACTTCTTCAGACTCCAGTGGGGAAATCTTGGAATAAATCCCCCTCTTGTCTCCGTGCAGGCAAAAGCCTTATTTCACATACCATGTTAATAACTGTGACACTCAGCTGTGGGCTTAGTTTTCACGGGATGGGCAAACCAGGACCATGTGGGTGAACTGTACGTGGAAGCTGTGAGATACTGAATTAAGTGATACAGCTAATGCAGTGCCTGTACCTATGCTGTGTGTACTCCACTTGTCCTATGCACACATTGCTGTTCTTGGTACAGGGGTTGATTATCTGCCTATGGATCAGTTCTTGAATTGCTTCAGCTTTTGGACAGTGTTATAAAAGACAAGTGATCCTGTTTTCAGTCAGATTTTAATAGTGAAGTAGTTAATTCGTAAGCAGCTCAGGTAGACATTGCCCTTATCAGAAGAGTCTTTGGGAAGATAAGGTCACTAGAGAGTAGAAAAAGTCATTTGATGGCTGTCAGACATCCAAGTTTAAGTGGAAGGGTGTTGGATGTTGAGCAAGACCTTCAGTGTGTGATTCAGTTCAGTTATTAATTTGTCCATTAACTGCTGAAGGAAATAGTAGAAAAATTAGGATTGAAGGAGACATGAGGAAGTCATATGATTTTATTTGTATTTCGAAGGATGGATAACTTCAGCTTTGGATTAGATTGCTTAGAGCTATGTCCAGTCAAGCTTCAAATGTCTGCAAAGATGGAGAATCCACAATTTCTCTGAGCTCCTGTTCCAGTGTTGACAATCCTTTCATTCCCTGAGGAATGAAACCTCAGAAGTCCCTCAAGATTGAGATTGCCTCATCATCTTAGGGGACAAATGACTTAGGGGAAAAGGAAATGAGAAGTGTTTTACATCCTGCCTTTTTAATGTTGGACTTCTGGTTATGGAAACTAACTGGTTAACCATCTAAAATTTTTCCTTTTTTTCAGTGAAATACTGATTCATCCTTGCACACTGTGTCCTCACAAGACACAGGAAAGTTATTGTGATTTTAAACTAAAGTGGAAGTATTTCTGTGTTGAATGGAGGAGGTGATGCATGAATTCTTGGTTTCTTTTTCAAGTATGGCTGTTTCAGATTCCAGGAACTGTCATGATAGCACCCCTCATAAAGCAGCTTAAAAATAGCAAAACAACTATTGCACCAAATATAAAGTGATTCCTGCTGTGTCACAAACAGAAAGGTTTTTGAAGCTCTGAATAGATAGCAGCATGTTGTAACCCTTGAAAATGGTAAAATTGATGATCAGAGGACACAGGGCTGTTAAAGCTTTGATGACCTGCTGTCTGAACCCATACTGGCAGTGTGTTTTTCCTTACACAGCTCTGTGAAGTTCTTTATAGAAAATGAAACTGTGATTGCTTGTAATTTTCTGCAGTTTGCACAAGCACTTAAATCACAAATAAAACACTGTAAAAAGTGGTATGTGAGTCATGGATCTCCCTGCAGGAGTTCCAAGTCTGTTGTCCCTGTGGAGAAGGTTGGCTGTGTGACTAGGGGGATGTGGGTACTGGTCCTGACGGCTAGTGTGATGTTATCCAAGGGATGTCATCTCCGATGGCAGCATTAAAAGAAATCCAGCTACCTCTAACAAGGATAGAGGGTAGAGAATGGAGACATTAAAGCTTTTAAAGTGCTCAGATGCTGTGATGATGAGTACCTGAGGGAAACCCATCAAGAGGAGCAGGTCCCCATTGAGTCAATGACTTGTGTAAGCTCACAAGTGGGATTTTTTATAGAGACTCTGCTGATTCTCTGTCACATATACTCCAAATTTAAATGAAATCAAGTGTTTAAAAAAACCAGGAAGAAAGCAAATGTGTTCAGTCTAACAATAAAATAACTGGGTTATTGGGCCAACAGATGATCACTGCTGTGCAGTGTACACGTTCATATGTGTATCACTTTACATTTTAGCTGCACAAAATGTTGATCCAAAATTAGGTGGACAATGCATTAAAAAAACCCGTCTCCAGTAGACTTCAAGAATATAGTAATGATTTTTTAAATCAATTTGTTGAAAGTGGAAATTAAAATCCTTCCGGCATGTCTTTCCCTATAGTGTAGTTTATATATGAAATCCTGCAGACTGTGCTGCACAGAGTTCACTGACAGTGCATCAAATAATGAGGCCATACGTTGATGAAAGGAATTTTAGTAAAATATGCCATTGGATATACAGCAAACAGATTTGATAGAAGCCCAGCTGCCGTATGAAGTACACATTTTTTTAACCATTACTAAACTGCATTAGCCTGAATTATTTTGAAAGTTATGATTTGACTTCTACACAGCTGACAATAAACTAAATAGTACTGGCAGTTAAGGAAACATGCTTTCAGGATTTGTAAAATAGAAAAAATAAAAAAAAATATTTTATTATATTAAGATGCCAACTACAACGTGCAGTTGCCTCTACTCAACATTTGTAACATTCTGTTTTTAACGGAGAGTCTCACAGACTTTAGATTTTTATTTTTTAATCATTGCTGGAGAGGTAAGTGCAGTGCTTGGGTCAGGTACAAATTCTGCACTCAGGGAATGTGCCCCGATAGGGTTTGATCCTCAGCGGGGACAATGCATGGCAGCGACCGAGGGGATTCCTGTTCCCCTGTGTAGGAGTCCAGACTCTGGGTCTGGGCTGACCAGGGCAAAGTTCCCGTGTTTGGACAGGCTCAGGGGCTGCCCCCGGGGAGCGGGGGGATGGGCGCGGGAGCGAGCGGGCAACGGAAAAACCGACACGGGGACAAACGGCCCCGGAGCTTCAGTTGCAGCGGCAGCGGCAGCGGCAGCAGCGGCAGCAGCGGCAGCAGCAGCGGCAGCTAAAGCACATACTCTATTGAGTCCCTCTCGCATCTCCTCTCCCTCTCCCGCTGTCCCGCACCCTCTCCCGCTCTCCCTTTCCCGCTGTCCCCTCCACTCCCAATCTCTCTCTCCCCATTCCCGGCCATGTCCCCAGCCCGCCCCCGGCCCCCGGCGGGGCTTCCCCGTCCTCATCCCCGTCCCCGTCCCCGGCCGTCCCGCCGGGGTCTCGCCTCCGCCCGGCTCTGGTCGTGCTGGCGGTGGCGCTGCTGGGCGGGCATCAGTGCCTGGGGCTGGGGCGGCACCGCCGCCCTCTGGCTCCGCCTGGCCCGAGCCCGGCCCCGGCCCCGACGTGGGCTCCAGTCCCGGCCCCGGCCCCGGCTCCTCCCGGGCCCCGCGGAGGACACACGCGGCGCGGCCGCTCCCGCCGCCCCCGCTGCGGCTTCCCCGGCCCGAGCTCCGCCGCTGTCCCGTTCCAGGGACAGAACGCCTGGGGAGGGCCAGCCCGGGGCGCTCGGGGGGCGCTCGGGGGCCGCTCCTGGCCCCGGGCCGAGCGCTGACAGCCCCGTCCCGCCCGCAGGGAAGGCGCAGGAGGAGGCCCTGCAGGAGCGGTACCGGCTGGGTTCGCTGCTGGGCAGCGGCGGCTTCGGCAGCGTCTTCGCGGCCACGCGGCTCTCGGACGGCGCCCCGGTGAGCGGCGGGACCGGCGGCGGGCGCAGGAGGAGGGGGCAGAGGAGGAGGAGGATTAGCAGGAGGAGGAGGAGGAGGTGGAGGGGGCGGAGGAGGAGGAGGATGGGGCCCGGCGGGGCGGGCGGCGCGCTCAACCCACTGCTCTCCCTTGCTTGCAGGTGGCCATCAAAAGGGTGCCACGGAACCGCGTCCGGCACTGGGGCGAGCTGGTGAGTGAGCGGGGCCAGCGGCAGAAGCCGGGCCGTGCCGGGTGGCGAGGAGCCGGGGCCCGGCAGGGTGGGAGCCGCCGGGAGCCCTGCAGGGAGAGCGGGCATGGGCTGAGCGGGGCATGCAGAGCATCCCGGGCTGGCTGAGGGGTTCCCCAGCCCTGGCACGGCCTCAGCCCCACTGACGGCATCGCGCTCCTCCCGCAGCCCGACGGCACCAGCGCACCCCTGGAGGTCGTGCTGCTGGACAAGGTGTCCTCTGGCTGCACTGGTGTCATTCAGCTCCTGGAGTGGCTTGAGCTCCCTGACAGCGTCGTGCTGGTGCTGGAGCGTCCGGAGCGGTGCCAGGAGCTGTCGGGTTTCCTGGCGGAGCGGAGGTTCCTGCCCGAGGAGGAGGCGCGGGGGCTGTTCCCCCAGGTGCTGGAGGCTGTGCGGCACTGCACCAGCTGCGGGGTCCTGCACAGGGACATCAAGCCTGAGAACATCCTGCTCGACCTGGCCACCGGGCAGCTGAAACTGATTGACTTTGGCTGTGGCGCCTTCCTCCAAGACACAGCCTACACCCAGTTTGCAGGTGAGCTCTGCCGGGGGATGTTCCTGGGCATCTCATGGCCCTGCTGGGGTGCAGCCCCAGGGCTCCCCCTATTGCAGCCAGGATGGGATTAATGCTGGAGCCAAGCTGATTTGGGTGGGGGTGTGAGGGGGTCAGCTCCAGCCCTGCCGACAGCCTTCAGCACCCACTGTGGCCTGGGCTAAGGCTGGAGCTGGGGCAGCCAGCCTGACAAAAACCCCAGTGGGGGTAGCAGAGAGGGGGGTCTGACCCTGTGCCCTGGATGGTTTGGTGTGCAGGCGAGAAGGGCTTGGACTGCTCTGCTCCCATTGTTTGCATTGACTGGTTAACATTTTTGGGGGGCCGTGCAGGCGGGGAGTAGAGCGGGCTTTCTCCACCACTGGATGAGTTTTGCTTTTGTGTGTCATGGTTGGGCCTTCCCAGGATTTCTGCTGCCCTCTTCCAACACCAGTGGCTTCTTTTCCAGCCCCAAGTCTGTACACAAGTCCCAGGTGCTGGTGAGAGGGCAGCAGTCACCCTGTGTGCCACTGGGGCAGCCCCCACATGCCATGGGGTGCTGGGGCCAGGCTCTGGGAGCAGCAGAGTCCCCCTGATGAACTCTGTCTGTGTTCCACAGGAACCCTGTCCTACAGCCCACCAGAGTGGATCCAGCACCAACGCTACCACGGCGAGGCAGCGACGATCTGGTCCCTGGGCCTCCTGCTGTACCACCTGGTCATGGGGAAGCACCCGGTCAGGAGGGGCCAGGAGATCATCTGGGGGCGGATCTTGTTCCCACGACGGCTCTCTCAAGGTGGGTCCTCATCTCTGGCCACGGGGGCAATACCAGTGCTGGGAGACAGCAGCAGCTCATGAGCATCCTGCTCTGGCAGCTGCTGAGGAGGTGGCACATGTCCTGCTCTCCTGCTCTCCTCCAAACACAGAATCCATGGGGAAGTTTAGGCCCAGCTCTGGGCACACCCAGCATGGCCTGGGCATGGGAACAGGGGGGCAACTTCTCCAACTGACTGGTGATTTCTGGTTTGTTTCCCCAGAGTGCCAGGATCTCATTAAGAGGTGTTTGTCCATGCAGCCCTTGGACAGGCCATCCTTAGAAGAGCTTTTCCGTGATCCATGGGTGCAGGGTGGTCTTCTGCCCTAGAAGATGGGAGAGATCAACGTGCACAGTTGGATCCAGGGGCCTGGCAGGTAACAGCTCCACACATGTCCTGGCAATCAGTGGCAAAGCCAACCAGACTGGTTTTGTCCTGCCTGTGTCACTGCCCAGGGGTCATCAGATGGGAACACGCAGCCCTTGTGCTGGAGCTGAGCTGCTCTGCCCAGCACTGGTGGCCACCATCTGAGCTGGTTTTGCTTGTCCTGGTTCCCTGACAGCTGGGGCCCTGGGCAGAACCTTGACAGCCTGGGCTCACCTCAGGGAAGGAGGAGGCGGCCCTGGAGAAGCTGTACCAGGTGGGGCTGCTGCTGCTGGGGACAGTGAGGACGACATCAAAAATGACAACCTCTTCCTCCACCTGGTCACCGGCAGCTGAAGATGATGGACTTTGATTCTGGCGCCTTCTCCAAAGCCAGGCTCCACAGGGAATTTGCAGGTGAGTCCACACGCAGGGGGATGCTCCCAGATTTGGGCATTGCACAGCCTGGCCGGGAACCAAAGGTTCCCCCTTTGCTGGGGCAGATGCAGCTGATCCTTCAGTCGGCTGCCAGGCTGCTTTTGGCAGGGCTGGGGGGATGGGCTGGGGTGCTGATGAAATGGGAGTGGGCTCCTGGCCCTGCCAACAGCCCCAGCACCCACCGTGCCCCGGGCTGGGGCTGGGGCAGCCAGCCCGACACAAAGAAACCCCCATGGTGGGAGCAGAGGTGGGACTCCAGAACCTGTGCAGGGGCTGCTTTGCTTTGCAGGCAAGGAAGGGCTTGGGCTGCTCCACTGCCCCTGTTTGCTTTGGGATCACCGTTATTTTGGGGGGCAGTGCAGGGGGAAGGGAGACAGCCTGGGCTTCCCTCACCTGTGGGTGGGTTTTTCCCTGGCATGCAGGGGTTGGGCCTTCCTTAAGCCCCTGACAGAGATAAGATTTTTGACCTTTTTTCTTGTTCCCCTTTTTGTCTGTAATCTATTTTCAATAATTTGTTGTGTGTTTTTCTAGAGGAAGCGTTCCAGGTGGGGTCCAGTCTGGATGGGGAAGTGCTTGGGAGCAGCTGTTGCGTGGATGGGCCGTACCCTTGGAGAAGGCTGAGGACATCGTTTGGGACCAGCTTTTCTTCCAGCGAGGGATGGCGTGAGGTGGGTCCGGTCTGCTTGGCATGGTGGGATCAGAGCTTTGGGGAGATGGCAGCGAGCACAGGAGCATCCTGCTCTGGGCAGCTGCTGAGGGCTGGATGTCCCGTGGCTGGCTGCAGGCTGGGCACATGTCCTGCCCTCCTGCTCTGCTCCCACAGGCAGCAGGGATGGGCAGCTCTGGGCACAGCTCTGGGCACGGCCAGCATGGCCTGGGCACCGCGGGCGGCTGGGACAAGGGGACAGGAGCCTTCAGCTGACGGGCGCTTTCTGGTTTCTCTCCTTGCAGCCAGGCTCTGCGGGTGCTGAGGCTGCTCTGGGCTCTGCCAGGGCTCTGCTGGAGCTCAGCACCGGGCCGCAATCAGCCAAAGAAGAAATGGGGTGACCTGCAGCACAGACCTGCTTGAGCATTTCAGCAACACAGCTCAAGTTTGCAGAGTGTACACCTCCAAGGGCAAACATGACACCACCCAAAAATTAAACTTGTTCAATAGCTTCTGAAATGAAATCAATCTGGGATGACCCCAAATGACATTTTGCAGCTTGCTCAAGCTGTAGCTCAGCCCTTCTCTGAACTGTTCTCTCCCCCACCTGCCTTTTACTTCCCAACTGCTCCCTCTTGTCCCCCAGTGAGTTCCCAGCCCATGGCAGTCTCCATCACACTGTTGCCTTCCTTGGTGCCCCTCACCATGAGGAAGGCCGAGCCCCAGGCTTAGGGACTCATCCTGTCACTGGCTGAGGAGCAGCAATGTCTCAGAGCTCCAGTGGGATTTTAGTGTCATTCAGAGCTGCTTTCCAGCCCTCAGCTGTCCTCACTGCTGAGTTCCCACTCCCTTTTCCTCGTCCTTGCAGCAGGATGAGCTCTGTGAATCCCCTTGAGCCTCTCCACTCTGCCCAGCCCACGCATCCACCTCAGTTATGCTGAAGCTGCAGCTTCTCTGTCTCCTGTGGCACACCAGTCCAGTCCCCTGTGCGGGGAGCCCCAGCCCCAGAGCACAGCACTCAGCAGTGCACTCCGGGCTGGAGCAGCTGCCCTGCAGCCATGGCTTGGCTCTTTGTGGCAAGGGAATGCTCCCTGTTTGCAGCTGTCCCTGCAGGATGGCCCCAGGGCAGAGCCCAGCCGGGCTCCCACTGCAGCCCCTGAAGCTTATGGCAGACAGTGGTCCCAGAGCTGGGGTTCACGGGGAGCACCCGGAGCTGTGGCTTTCAGTCAGTGTTGGCAAATGTTGTGTTCTCATCTCCTGCAGCCTGTGGGGAAAGCAGCCTGTGCTGCCAGGCCTGTGTGTGCCAGGCCTGTGTGTGCCAGGGGCTCTTGGATGTCTCTGTACCCATGGACAGAAGGCTCTGTGTGTGCCAGGGGCTCTTGGATGTCTCTGTACCCATGGACAGAAGGCTCTGTGTGTGCCAGGGGCTCTTGGATGTCTCTGTACCCATGGACAGAAGGCTCTGTGTGTGCCAGGGGCTCTAGGATGTCTCTGTATCCATGGACAGAAGGCCCTGTCTATGCCAGGGTTTCCATAATGTCTCTGTGCCCATGGGTATGGAATAGCATGGACACTGAAAGTGTCAGTCCCATTGCTTGCACGCTCCTTCCTTTGTGCACAAGACACATCCAGGCACACCCCCATGTACAGATACATTAAAAGGACAGGGAGGGACAGAGATTTCCCACAGTACTCTAACTTTGGCATAACTCACCTTTTAGCTGGTGGCCAGGGGATTTTTTTTCCCAGCTCTGTGTGAGAAGGTGTCCAGGAGCTGAAGCAGCAGCATTTAGAAGCAGTTTCAGGATTTCTAGGCAGGAAGTGGAGCTGACAACCATCCACGTAACTTGCCGTATTCATCAGGATGTGCTGCTGGTTCTTTGGGAATATGGCCCAATGGAGAGACGAGACTTGGAAAAATCCCAGCTCTCTGTGGGTTTGTGCAAAGGGGGAGCAACAGAAACACTTTGTGTCTGCTTTGGGGACACAAGGTCCAAGGAGCTGCGGTAGCAGAGAGTGACCTGGGCTGGTGGCAGGTGAAGTCCTGGTTCATGGCATCCCAGAGTGGCACAGGACAAAGCTCCAAGCACTCCCAACCCCACTGATGAAGTCTTTGTGATGCTGCACATCCTATAGGAAAAGCTGCTGTCACACAATGCACTGGGATTTCTAAGTTTCATTTTAATTACTTTAGGTCCAAGTTTCAAACTGCAATGTTTTTGTTCTCAAGACACAGTCGTGCACAATCCATCTCTCATCCTCCTATTGCTTCAACACCAATTAAAAAAAATAAATCTTAATATTGGAAACAAAACCCAATGTCTTTAAAAAAAGAATGCTGGGGTCAGTCAGTAAGATGGATCCAGGCCATCAGAACAGGCACAAAGTAAATGAGTTCTCCTTTTAAAAAGATCAGTTACCTCTTAAATCCAAAGTTACAGAAGATTTCATTACACATTTGTTTCTTTTTGTTTTCTCTTTCATATTTTTCTCATTTTTAAAATTTTTTTCTATTTCTTTTTAAGTAGATAACACATCATGTAAAATAGGTAAGATTTTTCAGCAAAAATCAGATTTTTCAGCAAAAATAAGGTTTACAGCAAAATAAGATACATTTCTGATAAACAATGAAAATATTTACTCCTCTGTTTTATTTTCTCTGGATACCCTGCGGTAAAAAATCTAGCAGATATGAGAAGAGGTGTCAAGTGTTTGCTTTGGACTAAGCTGGAGTTCAGCACTGCTGACATCCTGATCCAGCCAAGAGTTGCAGAATTCTTTTGCACATCCCGAATGTGTTTGCAGGCACAGCACCTGCAGTGCTGACACACCAGTGCACGTGAATAACTCTGTTACTCCCTCACAGAAGTTGGGCTCTGCCCCAGAGCGAGGTGCTCCAGCCCTTTGCTCCTGGTTCCCGTGGGGAGCAGCTCCCTTCCCTCTGGCTGAGCTGCTCAGGCAGAGCCCGGCAGCTCCTGGCCCTGCAGGGCTGAGGCTTTTCCCCGTTGCTGGGCACAGACTGATGGAGCAGCACCGCTGAACACGGGCACACACAGGGACCAGCAGCAGCTGCCTTTGGCCACCTGAGGCTCCAAGGCCCAAACTCAGAGCAGACAGGACTGGAAGAGACTCACAGGCTCCCTGCTGGCTGTGCTGCCCCACTTGTGCCCACCTGGGAGCCCCCAGGGCCAGCAGGGACTTGAGATGGCAGCCCTGGGCTCCTGGAGCTTGTGCAAGGAGCGGGGCTGGGGACTCCCTGTCCATGGGGAGCTTCCAGATGGAAAAGGCTGCTGTGCCCAGGCAGCTCCAAGGGCACAGAAAGGAGGGTCTCCACCACGGGATCTGTGCCAGTCCCACAGTCCTGGGCAGCAGCCACCGAGCCCTGGGGGAGCAGAGGGCACAGCAAGAGGGACAAAAGCAGGCAAGGTCAGAGACTGGAGAGAGCCAGACCCGGCAGCAGGAACAGCTGCTCCATTGCACTCTTGGAGAAAGCTCTTGGCTGGTTCAAAGCGCTGAAAGTCGTGCAGGGCAGAGAGGAGGCCACACCAAACACTGCTCCTGTTTCCACAGCCTCCCCTCTCCGTGTCCCAGAAGGAATTGGATGGACTGTGCTCTTCTCTCCGAGTGTCTCGTTCAGCACGAGCAGCTGAGCACCAGGAGCTGAAGGAGCTGAAGCCTCAGGCCTCAAGAGCTGGGCCTGAGGAGACTTTGTGAGCAAATGAATGCTGCTAACATGGACCTGGCTGAATGCAGCAGATGGAATCATGGAATCACAGAATCCTTTCTGTTGGAAAAGACCTCTGAGCTCATCCAGTCCAGCCGGTCACCCAGCAGTGTCGAGCCCAGCACTAAACCACGTCCCTGAAGTGCCAAGGCCTGGACAATAGCCCTGAGTGAGGCCCTGAGCCAAAGGTGGCCTCTGGATGAACCTTCCAACCAAAGGTTATCTTTGCATCTGCTCACTTGTCACTGTAGAGCAGGACGGGAACGAAAATGACTCCAAATCAAAGGCAAAGAGAATGAACTCCGATCTATTTCAAATGCACCGCTCCATTTATAGAGAACATCGTGCGGACTGATTTCATTGGTCTTAGAGTAAAAACATCTCACACCACTGGTGTGCAGTGAATGACGCACGGTGGCAGAACCTATCTATAAACAATGTGAACAACAAGATAGATTAGAGAATTATTTACATTCTTTCCCAGCTGTCTCCAAGGCTCTCGCCTGGTTAGAAAACCTTCTCTTTTTCTCTCTGACTGAACTGAGAATATCCACACCCTGCTTTCTGGGATTTCTGGCCCTGCCTCCTGTCCCAGAGTTTGGCAATTCCCCTTGCACAGCGTGCTGAGCTCTCCATGACCAGCTCGAGAGGTTTCTCAGCTGTTGCGTCCTGTGGCATGGCACAAGAATCTGCCTCCAATTAGCTCGGGAGCGCAGCTCCAGACACATGGGTTTGGTTGAGTAAATGCTATTTGTTTGGTGGGTAATGATGTTTTTCTAAGCTTATGCTTTATTCATAGCATGAGTGACATTTCTGCAAGAGGTAGTGATGTGTCTCTGGGTCTTAGTTCTGTTCTGGTTTTGGAAAATACACTTCAAACAGCTATAGCATTACACATTAGATAACCGGCGTATGAGTAAAATTACAGTAATAACTAGGGGCTTATGAATTAAATGAAATAAATATAGACACTAGGTTTTAAAAACAACAGGCCTTTACTATGATGAAAGGAATAATTTTGATTCAAGGGTGGAATAGATCTTGGGTTTGAATTTAATTATATGTTACAGTTTTGCAATTATCATTGTTGGATTACTCATGGGATTAAAATGCACATCTTTTAAAATGAAAGGTAGAAATATAGCTTTTTAAACATTTCATTTCAAGATCATTAGGTACATTATTACCTCAGCTACAAGACAATTTCATTTTTGCTCTGATCCTCTTTGATTTCTAACAGATAGGAAACAGCCTTCAGTAGTCTCTCTTCATTGTGTTTCTTTTTCTGTATTCCCATGTCTCGTCCTAAATTGCTTCTATTGAAGATCTGCAGTGGCCCAAATGACCATATTTGAGCTCTGAATTTTTTGTATCTCTCTTCCTGTTTTTTCTTTTGGCCTGTTTTCAGATTAATAATGTGAGACTAGATAAGCTTCATGGAAAAAAAAGAGTCTATTTCATCATGTTAACCCAATAATACTATCAGGCAGCATCAAACAAACAAGCTGTGTGTTTCTCCAGAGCCCTGAGATGAATACCTTTTTTGAAACATGGAGATTTATATTCCTGTGGGAATGTAAGTGATATCAAGGGCAGCAGATTTTGAGTGCAGCTGTAGTTACCATTAACAGAGGTAAGTATTTGAAGGAATTTTGATATTTCAGCCATGGTTTATTATCAAGGATCTCTTGTGTGAAATATACCAACCAGAACATAGATGACCATTGATTGCTACATTTGGCTTCATTAAAAAAAAAAAAAAAAGGAAGAAATTTCTTAAATGCATTATGTTTTTAATATTTAAGAAGTAAGTTCATGGAAACCTGGAAACTCATACTCAGGTGCTGTGAATCACAAGAGTTTCTTGTGGAACAAAGCACAGCCATCTATACTGTGTGTGTATCTGAGTGTGCGTGGGTTACTTTTTTGTGAATCGTGAATCTTTTCTATCTTTAGATTGTTATTAATAGAAGAACTTTAAAATTCCTTTCACATTGATAGCCAGAATTTTGGATCAAATACATAGAAAGAAATACAGAAGTGTGGGCATTTCTGAGGTTCTAGAGTTCCCCATATGACCAAGCAGTAGAGTTTATAATCTCTGTATTTTAACTTTCCTTGTCCGGTAATATGGACTAGAAAAACAAGATTTGTATATAGAGTCTAAAAGCATAGAAGATTAATAGTTTGAAGTACTGCCTTCAGCTTTCACAAAATTCATGGAGAAGTGAAGACTAACAACATTAAGGAGGTGTTCAATAGCTCTGTGTGATTGACCAAAGCAGTTTCATTAGATTTTCTTTTCCCTCTTTTTTTTTTTTTTGATAATTTAAGCTGTGCTTTTGCCAAATACCAGTCTCAGAACTTTGCACCCTACATTCTGACAAGAGGCAGCAGTATAAAAGAGGTGGGAAGAGAGGCTTTAGCAATATATTTTCTCCTTTTGCCATTCTCCCAAGGCAAAACCTGGAGTCTTTCTGAAGCCATTGGCCAGCATTTACTCTTAATCTCCAGCCTGTATCTACATATTAATTTTTTAAAAATTGTATTCAATGGATGCTGTAAATAAGTCTGCTGTCCAGCAATTATTCATGTAAGATGCAATGCAACCAAATTGTATTGTGATTTTCCTATTGCAAAATCTTGTCCTTTTTAAAAAATTTACTAATATTTTATTTTTCTGAAGGCAGAGTGGATGCAGACAATGTACCTTCCAAAGTCAGAGAGATTGCAGACAGAGTTTCCAGTTTTTAAGTTTCCAGGACTTTGTGTATTCAGATTCAGGCATTCTAACTTTGAACATGCAGCCATTTAATCTTGCAAAGACAAAGGTTGTATTGGCATGGAAGCAAATACAGAAATGCACTCTGTAAGGCCATGAAAGAATGTCACTGCATTACAGCAGCCTAACAAGGTATCATACATCAGCTGAAGCATTGTAATTGTCTGTCTGTGCACTTGAGCTTGCCCAGAGTGAGGTAAACATCCATATGCTCCAGGGATTACTCATTAAATGAAGCATTATGGTTTAGTACTGAGAAATCTCTGCTGTCCTTCCATTATTTTCTACTTAAATGATCATTTTCTTCTGTATAACAGTAAGTTTTAATTATGCGATTTGCTGTGTGTCTATGTTGGATGTTTTTCAGTTGCTCATGCAGACTGTAGACAAACACATACATGTGTGCAGACACAACATTTTCCCTGCTATAATTTGGTATTTCTGGCACTTTGCAATAGTAGGGTCAAAGCCAAACTGTAGCTACCTCTGGAAAATCTTACAAGTAGCTGTAATTGAAAAAGGCAGTATAACTTTTCTGTTTTAAAACCTAGTGGAGACTTTTTTTCAGAAAATTGAATGCTTTTCATCATTGCTTCAATGTGAGTTTTTGATGAAGTCATGGAACTTTTGAATGTGTGTATTTTTTGAAACAATTCTGAAACTCATTAGGCAGTAACAGAAATGCCTTTACATTATCGTGATCCACTGCTAACTCAAAATTTGACTTTTGATAGATGTAGTAAAAAGAATGAAATTATTCTGAATTCTAAGTAAGTAAATACAACTAATTTGATCCTCCAGGATAATTACAGTTTATAATACTGAATTGAAAAGTTTATTGTGGTTGTAAAACAAAAGGAACTTTTTGATAGGGCTTACTGTTGTAGTTCTGTGAGATGTAATCCTTTTGGATATTTCCTACCCCTCATGATTCACTCTGTTGCTAATGAAGCTGTATTCTGACAGGCCTTTAAATTAATGCCTATGCCTGTATGAAGCACAAGTATGGAGTACATAAAGTACAATTGTTTTAAGTATTTATATTTGTCTACTGATGCACTAGAATCTAACAAACTCAAAGGAGGAATCCCTTTCACGAGCTGTAAATTTCAAAAGTTCTGACCTATTGACTTCATGAGAGTAAAAATTCTCCAGTGGGAGTAAGATGTTCATCATGCCTTAACATAAAGTCCAGGAGTCAGGGAAATGCCTGTCTGGAATAAACAAGCAGCTCATCCAGTCTGCCATTCTGGCACCAAGGGCGGGTAAGACCAGATGTTTCAACGGAAGGCATAAATCTTCACAATTTTACTGTTCTGTATTGCAAGATGATGTTTCTTACATCACTCACACCTTGAAACCTGAAGATTAAGAGAGCTTATAACTCTTACTTCCTCATAGTCAGTTTATAACATAAATCTTAAAGCACATTTCTTAAATTATTCAGTAATTTTGAAAGCAGATTTTAAAGATACATTATCAACTGGTGCAAAAGTAAAACGCTTCACCTCCATGCTGCCTTTATTAGAGTAAAAGTTGTGAATATGAGAAATCCTGGTCATTTCAGTAAACTAAAAGTGAATTTTACTGCAGCGTGAGAGAGGCAAAGGGCCTTGTCATGGAGAGATGTGACAGATCTCCCCAGCTGCTGGGTGCTGGGATGCCTTTTCCATCCTACCTGCCTGCAGGTACTCACCAGTTCATGTGTGGGAACCCTTCTGCTACCAATCCTGAGCCACTGATGGCTGTGAAACTGAAGGGTTTGTCTTTCACTGATCTCAGCTCTGATTTTGGCCCATGTTTGCCAGCCTTGGCAAATGCTTACTCTGTTGAATTGAACTTAGTTTGTTCAAAGCTGATCCTGGATTCTCACCAAAGATTTAGTTGTGAAATATCTTGTCTTGTGCAGTGACCATAGCAAGATATTTCTCTTTGGCAGCAAACACTCATTAGAACTGATGACTACTATCACCTTCTTAACTTTCTCTTTACCAATTTCCACTTAATTTCCCACTCACTCCGTGAGACAATTATACAAAATAAATAATGAGGTAGCATATGTAATGCAGCTAATGTTGAAACAGTTGGATGAGCATCAAACTAAATCCGAATTTTCCTTTTTTTATTGCCCAATGGGAGCTACTTTCTGGCTAATGTTATGAAGGTGGTGGTGTATGAGGGGAAATTAATACATTATCACATTGCACTATTGGTATTGGAAGTGGTTCTTCACACCCTGGGTAGCAGACATATAAACTTGTTTGCCAGATGGTGTTGCAGATGCAAGAATTTTACAAGGGCTCAGAGGGATGCTGGACAAGTACTTGAAAGTGATATCTACTTGGGGGTTGCAAAATAGACAGGCCACAATAGGCTCAGGAAATCTCCTGAGCTGAAAATAGATGGAGAGGAGGGGGGGCACTAAGGGTAGGGAAATATCGTATATAAATGTTCTATATTTATTCTTCTTGCTGTTGAAAAGAGACCACTAGACTGGATGAGCCTTTAGTTTTGCCATTACAAACATTTTTATATTCTTATTTAAGTAACAAGTTGTTGTGTGAGAGGATTTTTCTGGAACAGGAAATTAATGTTGAAGGTGGAGAAAACCCAGAACTGCTTAAATGTAGAAAATTAGTAATATGTTTTGTGATCCATATTGCTAAGGAAAGAAAAATGAGAGACCACTTTTATGCTGAAAGAATATCAAATGTGAATACTTTCTCAGTTACTGACTGCCTAAGTTTGCAGTCTTGCCTTTTTAGCTTTTATATTTCACCTTATATTACCGTCAGGAATAGATCTTCATTGTTTTGTGGTGACTTCTACTGGTAGTTCACCAGGTACATATAGAAGGCATTTTCTGGTCTAGCTGTCTGTCTCCTACATCCTACATGCTTCTTTCTGTGGTAGAACTTAAGTTCCGTAACTTGCACTACAGTACGCATATACTATTGATAAAGGAAAAAACGGCTGTAGCACTATGTCTGCTAAAGATATTCTTCTTTTTCAGAAAGCAGATCCTTATGTGGAACAATTAAAGGAGACATGGTCAAGTTATAGTTCATGGGTCAGTTTAGTGTCTCATGATACTGAAATTTTTTATGCACTTACTTTAATCTTGTTTTTTTCATTTGTCTCATCCTTCATTGGGGTTGGCCTTGCATGCTGAATTCTTTTCTTTTTATTGCTTTATGGTTTTTAATGTCTGCACAAACTCCTCTGAAAAACAAGAGTGTGGTTGAGGTGCCTCTAAAGAAACAGAGATGCCAGGGCTTGAGTGGGCTTTTTGAATTCACTCACTCTGCATGTCCTGACTACCAGAGCTGGGTTATAACTTGTAAAAGTCACTAGAAACAGCTGACTTTCTTATCATCCATAAAATTTAAATTTGCATCTGGCAGACTTTTTGTTGCCAAAAAAGTTTAGGAAAAAAGTTACGGTTATCATTGTTACTATTGCCCTTCTTAATTTTATTAGGATTAATGATGATGGTGAAAATTATAACTGTCCTTACTCCCAGAATTGCTCTACTTGATATTAAGAAGACCAAAACTCTGCTGCAGTGGTTTCTTTTGCATGTTTTAATGTTTTAATGGGTAATATCAGCTACAGACTTTTATCAGCTGTCTGAAGTTACTGCTTGCTGATCATTAGATTGACTACAACCCATGAGTTTATAGATATCCTGAGACCATTCAAGAATAAGTTCTGCGAGAAGGTATTTTTCCAGAAAATCTATCTGTAAGGAAAACGGCTTTTTGCATCCTGCCAGTGTATTAGTGGTGTGAGACAATAGCAATTCAACAGTCATTTTCTTGGTACAAGTTATTAGTCATCTTTGTTCTTTTGAGGAGATATTTTCAGTGGTTTGGGTTTGGGGTTTTTTGGGGTTTTTTTTTTTTTGGTTTTTTTTTTTTTTTTTGGCATTAATGGCACTTCTGTCACCATCTGGCTTAGTCAATTACAGATCTCCAGAATAACAAAACTCACAGTTTACATGTATGTCTCTGTTTTTCTTGGGGTCCGGAGAAATGTGACTATTCTGCATTTCCTAGAAAGGGAGTTGTGAGACCTCAGCCCTCATTGCACATTACACAGAAAGAATCTGTAATGAGCTCTTTCTGTGCCTCAGGAGGAGCACAAAGCAGCTGGAGCGGGACTAAGAGTCCAGACAGCTGAGCTCAGTGGGGATGGAGGATGGTCAGCACTACAGAGAAAATGTTCGATAGCTTGTCAATTCATGACCCTGAGGTCCGAGAGGCTTCCATTCCCTCGGACAAATGCTGATCCCCATTAATATGAATGGTTGAACTTCATTTGACATCAGTCAGTCCAGGGTCTGAGTGCAAGTACATTATTCCCCGTGCCATTAATGCATGTCACATACCCCAGCTAGGCAGATAAGGGAAATAGAATTTTCAGTAGTCATTGTTGTTTTGCTTTGCAGTACTGTGTGGAGGTGGTCAACTCCTCATGCTTGATTATCTTCAAGATATTTGTTGCACTTTATAAAGTTCATCGGCAAACTTGTGCTTGCTTCTTAAAAGTAGTCTGCTGTGTCATGTAGCCCATTTGACTGGGTAGAAAGAAGCATGTCATGTTTAAGATAGTGACACTGATAATTAGCTGTTACTATCTAATTCCACTTCTTTTTTTCACTTCAATTCCTCCTAGAATATCTAGTGAGTACATTTAGCATCAGTTTCCCCAGCAGAAATAGTAGGCACACATTTTCTTTACAATGACTCCATGATGTATGTACTAGTTACTGTTATATTTTAAGTTGAATGTATGAAAGGTATTATATAAGTTTTGAAAACTACCTTAATAGTGTTTTATTCTTCTCTAGGCACAGGAATTTTGATTTTGTATTGTGATTTAAATAGACAATAACTAAAAGTGAAGGCTTTAGTTTCTTAATTGGTTGTCACATATTTTAGGGGTGGTTACCATTTAGTTTGGTAAAGGATCTGAAGACTCAGATTCCTTTTGAACAGCCAATATCTAGTTTTTCTGATGATTTATTCATAGCAGTTAGGTTTTTGCAATTCCTTGTGAGGAAATTGCCCTTCACAGGATCTGTCTATGTAAGGTTGTTGTATAATGCATGCTCATTTGCTTAGTTGTATTTGTAAGCTCCAGCTGTGCCCATCACTTGCTAAATCTGTCATTAAAGGATTTTGTTTTTAATTCTGCCTGGCTTTGTTTTCAGATGTCTCTGAATTCCTTCCTGTGTTGAGTCACAGCTGTGAAAAGAGAAATCTTCCTCTTTAATTCAAGGGGTCAGTGGTTTAAAAGCACTAAAGCCTTGTGGGGAACAGCTTAAGGAAGGTAGTTAATCATAGTGACCCCAAGACTTCATAAACTTACACAAGGCTCATCTGACAGGCAGAGTCCTGGATATCTTCAAGCCCTGGTTTCTTTGAGGAGTAACTGTTTTGCCAGGGAGTGGAATCCTCTATGGAACAAGCACCAGTGATGGGTCTTTGCCACCTGCTCAGCTGTGGCTATAGAAACACAGCTTAATCTTCTCCACCACATTTCTTTTTCTAGCTAAGCCAGCATGGAGCCCAATTCCTTTCTAGTAGTTTTTTTTCCCTGCAATGTTGAGAAATATTTAATGTGGTAACTACAATGGCTTCCACTTCCTGGTGTCACTGGGACATAATAGACTGGCAGGAAAGAGCTGCTGATCTGGATAGAAAAGAGAGGTCAGGAGGGAACACACAGATGGTCTTGTGTGCTGGGCGAGCAGAAGTCATTGGCGTGGTTTGGGTGTCAATAATTCATCCAGTGGCATTTTTCACCCAGCTTCTTCAGACTCCAGTGGGGAAATCTTGGAATAAATCCCCCTCTTGTCTCCGTGCAGGCAAAAGCCTTATTTCACATACCATGTTAATAACTTTGACACTCAGCTGTGGGCTTAGTTTTCACGGGATGGGCAAACCAGGACCATGTGGGTGAACTGTACGTGGAAGCTGTGAGATACTGAATTAAGTGATACAGCTAATGCAGTGCCTGTACCTATGCTGTGTGTACTCCACTTGTCCTATGCACACATTGCTATTCTTGGTACAGGGGTTGATTATCTGCCTATGGATCAGTTCTTGAATTGCTTCAGCTTTTGGACAGTGTTATAAAAGACAAGTGATCCTGTTTTCAGTCAGATTTTAATAGTGAAGTAGTTAATTCGTAAGCAGCTCAGGTAGACATTGCCCTTATCAGAAGAGTCCTTGGGAAGAGAAGGTCACTAGAGAGTAGAAAAAGTCATTTGATGGCTGTCAGACATCCAAGTTTAAGTGGAAGGGTGTTGGATGTTGAGCAAGACCTTCAGTGTGTGATTCAGTTCAGTTATTAATTTGTCCATTAACTGCTAAAGGAAATAGTAGAAAAATAAGGATTGAAGGAGACATGAGGAAGTCATATGATTTTATTTGTATTTCGAAGGATGGATAACTTCAGCTTTGGATTAGATTGCTTAGAGCTATGTCCAGTCAAGCTTCAAATGTCTGCAAAGATGGAGAATCCACAATTTCTCTGAGCTCCTGTTCCAGTGTTGACAATCCTTTCATTCCCTGAGGAATGAAACCTCAGAAGTCCCTCAAGATTGAGATTGCCTCATCATCTTAGGGGACAAATGACTTAGGGGAAAAGGAAATGAGAAGTGTTTTACATCCTGCCTTTTTAATATTGGTCTTCTGGTTATGGAAACTAACTGGTTAACCATCTAAATTTTTCCTTTTTTTTCAGTGAAATACTGATTCATCCTTGCACACTGTGTCCTCACAAGACACAGGAAAGTTATTGTGATTTTAAACTAAAGTGGAAGTATTTCTGTGTTGAATGGAGGAGGTGATGCATGAATTCTTGGTTTCTTTTTCAAGTATGGCTGTTTCAGATTCCAGGAACTGTCATGATAGCACCCCTCATAAAGCAGCTTAAAAATAGCAAAACAACTGTTGCACCAAATATAAAGTGATTCCTGCTGTGTCACAAACAGAAAGGTTTTTGAAGCTCTGAATAGATAGCAGCATGTTGTAACCCTTGAAAATGGTAAAATTGATGATCAGAGGACACAGGGCTGTTAAAGCTTTGATGACCTGCTGTCTGAACCCATACTGGCAGTGTGTTTTTCCTTACACAGCTCTGTGAAGTTCTTTATAGAAAATGAAACTGTGATTGTAATTTTCTGCAGTTTGCACAAGCACTTAAATCACAAATAAAACACTGTAAAAAGTGGCATGTGAGTCATGGATCTCCCTGCAGGAGTTCCAAGTCTGTTGTCCCTGTGGAGAAGGTTGGCTGTGTGACTAGGGGGATGTGGGTACTGGTCCTGACGGCTAGTGTGATGTTATCCAAGGGATGTCATCTCCGATGGCAGCATTAAAAGAAATCCAGCTACCTCTAACAAGGATAGAGGGTAGAGAATGGAGACATTAAAGCTTTTAAAGTGCTCAGATGCTGTGATGATGAGTACCTGAGGGAAACCCATCAAGAGGAGCAGGTCCCCATTGAGTCAATGACTTGTGTAAGCTCACAAGTGGGATTTTTTATAGAGACTCTGCTGATTCTCTGTCACATATACTCCAAATTTAAATGAAATCAAATGTTAAAAAAAAACAGAAAGAAAGCAAATGTGTTCAGTCTAACAATAAAATAACTGGGTTATTGGGCCAACAGATGATCACTGCTGTGCAGTGTACACGTTCATATGTGTATCACTTTACATTTTAGCTGCACAAAATGTTGATCCAAAATTAGGTGGACAATGCATTAAAAAAAAACCTTCTCCAGTAGACTTCAATAGTATAGTAATGAATTTTTAAATCAATTTGTTGAAAGTGGAAATTAAAATCCTTCTGGCATGTCTTTCCCTATAGTGTAGTTTATATATGAAATCCTGCAGACTGTGCTGCACAGAGTTCACTGACAGTGCATCAAATAATGAGGCCATACGTTGATGAAAGGAATTTTAGTAAAATATGCCATTGGATATACAGCAAACAGATTTGATCAAAGCCCAGCTGCCGTATGAAGTACACATTTTTTTAACCATTACTAAACTGCATTAGCCTGAATTATTTTGAAAGTTATGATTTGACTTCTACACAGCTGACAATAAACTAAATAGTACTGGCAGTTAAGGAAACATGCTTTCAGGATTTGTAAAATAGAAAAAATAAAAAAAATATTTTATTATATTAAGATGCCAACTACAACATGCAGTTGCCTCTACTTAACATTTGTAACATTCTGTTTTTATCGGAGAGTCTCACAGACTTTAGATACAGCTGTGAGTGCCTGCAAGCATTTACACAAAATTACAAACTGTTGGGCAATACATTAATGCTTACATGAGATAATATAGCTACAAATTTTAGTACAATAAAGCATTAGCTGTGAAATGAAATTTACCTTTTAAATATTTATGTAAATGTAAATCTTTGTTCCTTTATTTCTTTCTGCTTTGGGGAGGGTTTGTTTTAGGGTTGTTTTGGTTGAGTTTTTGATTTAGTAGAGTCTGCTGAGTTGTGATGGTGTGCATGATCTGCAGGTTGTGCCTGCACACAGAGTTGGCTGTCTGGTGGTGCCTCAGATGTGTGTATGGCTGAAATGTGTAATCTGTTGCTGTATAGTGTGCAATTAATGGAGCCATACAGCACTAGGATCTGGCTGAGGTCTGGATTGCTTGGATCAAGGACAGGAGAGCCCCACCTACTTGCATCTGTAGATGTATCCATGCAGAAACTCACAGGCTGTTCCCTTTCAGAGTATGCACTGCTATCCACCTTCCTGCTGTGTCCTGCAGAGCTGTAAGTCTGGATTTGATATATCACAGATTTCACCAGAGTGCTGCACTACTGTCCCTTCAAGCTGGGTTTTTCACAAATGTACAAAAGTCATGATAGGGCAAGTTCAAGTAACTAATCTGTAGAATACCCCATTGCCACTAGTTACTGGTAATGCCCAAAAATATCAGCCAGTTCAGACTTCTGGTCCCTGCTAGAGGACCGATGCTTCACTCCTGCATATTTTGGAAGGTCTCCTATGAAAGGAAATAGCAGAGAACGGTTTTTCCATAGCAAAACACTGGCAAGAACTCCTGGAGGCGAAAATGAGACTGTAATCCTTCCTTTGTGTTGGCCAAGGTAGGTTTATGTTTCTTCCAGCAGAAGAATGGTGGTTGCAGGGTCAGTGGTTTAGGTGGCTTGACAGTGCTGCCTGAGGGTAATTCAGGCTGCAGCAGGAGAAATGCCATCTGCTAGAGTTTAAATGCTCAGGCAGATCTCCCCAAAATGAGCATTTGTTTTCTCTGATGGCCATTGTGACATTTTTCTGGCTTTCCAGTATTTTCTCAAGAGCAGGCCAAGGCTGTTCCACAGGCAGAGCTTCCTGCAAGTGTTGTCTCCTTCACTCAGAGCTGAGCCAAACCATCCCAAGTGCTGCAGGTGGTGACAGACATTTCGGAGGAAAATTCTCTGTCTCTCTTTGAAACCCTTCAGACGTCACAGTACGTGGTTTTCCATCTAGTCTACATTTTCATTAATGTCTCTAGGAATTTTCATACTACTGCTTTTTTCTTTTCTTGGATACCAGAATTACAAAACTCATCTTAGAATCACTTTTCATAGCGTTAGTGGTTTTTTTTGGTCTGCTGGGGAAACATGCTGTACTTAAAATAATGTAACACAGGTTTGGCTTAGGGCTCCTTTTGATTCTTATGTGTTGCTAAATCGTGCTTTACACTGCCTTCTTCTTTGGCTTGTGTTTGGGTTTTGTTGTTTGGGGGTTTTTTGGTGGGTTTTTTTTTTTTTTTTTTTTTTTTTTAATGATCAGACTTGTAGGGCATTCTCATGTCTTTCTAAATAAAGAGCCTATAGAAAGCTGTTATGATGGACGTAATACCTGAAGTCATAGTTCCTTCCCCAAAGGAAACAAGAGGAAATGAGGAAAAAGAATCCATAAGAGATACATATGCATCTAACTGTAGAGTGAAAGGCATGTTGATATTTCTGTGCAAAGATCCCAGCTTCACATCTGACTGGTGGGACATTTTATTTATGTCCCTACCTCCTCTTGGAAATACAATTTTCAGATGACAAATTGCTTTCCATCCTATCCTTTTTCTTGAACAATAGATACTGTGTTTGAGAAACAGCCTATAGAATGTAGAAAGCAGTGAGTCTGGTTGTTTTTTGGGGGGTTTTTTGGGTGTTTTTTTTGGGTTGTTTTTTTGGGTTTGTTTTTTTGTTGTTTGTTTGTTTTTTTTTTTTTTTTTTTTTTTTGAGGAGACACAATATACAAATAATTAGGGTTAGAGAATAGCATTTGCTTTATCATCAGTCTTGGATTTATGTGTTACATGTCCAAAATATAGAATGCCACAGATAAAATTTCTCGGAATCACCGTTTGTAATGATACATAACATGTCTGTGTGCATGGCTGTCTATCTGTCACTTTCTGAAAAGATTACTTCTGTGTCTGTGTGAAATTTTTGAGTGCAATCCTGACCTCACTGACATTGACCTGAAAAAGATCCTGATATCTTTTGAGGATGTAGTGCTCGTTTCCTATGTGTATAATTTTAGGTGCCCAACAGTAAATTTCATGGTCAGATGAGCTCTTCAGAGCAATGTGACACAGACCATTCTGTAAGGTTTCTACCATTTCAACCAGTGTTTATCTCCAAACAGACTACATGCCTGTTAGAAATGCTTCCACCAGCAGATTCCCTTCAGAAAGATGCTGAAAAGTATGAAAAAGTAAACAAAGTAAGGGAGTTCCTTCCTCCTTCTTCTCTCATTTCACTTCCTTAGTCACCATTTTTTACTTGAGCTTGAGTTCATCTCAACAAAAATCCAGTGTAATCCTCAAATGTATTTTCTCTCTCTATTGGAGAGCTTTATTTATTATCAGATGGTTCTCTGCAAGAAGATTTTTTTGCTGACTCTGTTCCCTCAATTGTGTCCTCATTGTCTCTCAGACCCTTCATTTTTCTTTGCTAGATTTGGTTTTTCTGAAGTGAGAGTCACAGCAGTGATTTTTCTTGCCAAGTTATTGGTGTTGAATGGATGGTGTGTAAATCCTGTGAGGAGCTCAGTAAAAGTTAAAGCCTTTATAGTTTTGCAAAACTCAATGTAAGCTGGGTTATGCTTCTTAGGAGTCTCTGCTAATTGTTTGGGTATTTAACAATAGCGAAGACTGCTGCATGGCAAAGCCTCATCTAAACCAGGTAGACTAAACCCAGTGATTTATGCAACATAAAATGAAAAAAAAATCACTTACTGTAGGCTCACATAATGCTTTTTGATTTTACCATTGTATTTTTATTCATTAATTTCTCCTGGTGTTGGGAAGTGAGGTAATGCTGATCTGGGGTTTGTGTAAAAAGCAGTATTTTTCTGAATCCTGAAAGGGAACATTTTCTGGACTATAAACAGCACAAAACCTACTTAATAAGTAGGAGAATAGTGATGAATAATACTGCTTACCAGTTCTTGGATGGAGTTAGCTTTAACTGAGATTTCACAATGAAGAGAAAAGCATCTTCTGCCAAATAATAAACAGACCATCTATCTAAGGGCTGCAAGAACATAGTTTCATTATGCTCTGGATCAATGTCATCTTTGTTATTGCAGAACTAAGTTAAGATTGTTAAGTAAGTCTGAAGGTGTAATTTTATTTTTAGTCTATTTGACTTTCTAAGTTACTAATCTAAGCCATGTATGCTTGCAGTTTTCCCTCTTACTAACAAAGGCAATTCAATATCCAGTTCATGATTATAGTACAGTTTTGAACCACACAGTAGACAACCACAGTAATTTTTCTTTTGGAATTTGTATGATAATTTCAAGGTGAGATATCTGCATAATGCATTGGACACACATATCTGTATACTTGTAGTTAAAATAACGTGCTTTAAATTTGTGTGCATATAGATTTTCTACTTGTAATAGTAGAAAATATTCTATCTAAATAAACAGATATTGATCTCTTAATAAAGAGATGTTAAAGGGATAATGTACCTTTCAATAAATATGAATCGTAGGTGGGGTAATTTTTGTTTATATTGTAGCTGGTTAGTTTTAAATCTTTTAAAGCAATATATTTGTCTGAAAGGCCACTCATGCTATTTTGCTGATGTCTGGAAGGGACATTTTTTGCTCTCTTCTGACTCCATTGACCAAAATAAAATAAAACCACAAGATGTCAAACAAGGATAGATGAGGAGAAGAAAGAAAAACTCTTGCATCAGTGATAGAAAATTACGTATTGAAGCTACGTGGCTTAGGCAACTTACTTATTAGGTTTATAATTAACTTATAAGCTTATAGTGACTAGATTTTATAAGCTATAGTGGCTAGATTTATAAGCTTGGAGTGACTAGATTTTATCTAGAGCTTGTAGCTCTAGATTTTCAGTTGTCACAATTTGCAGCATTGCTATTAGATTCACTAAAACTGAGCCACAACTCTTTATTGGAAAATAAAATTCTGAATTTTAAAATTACCTTGGAAAAATAGTGCTGGAAACAGGTTTTAAATTATCCACCAATTCCATAAAGGCTTTTTTCACAGAATTAACCGAGAGTTTCCTGAATACAGTTTAAAAAGTGTGTGTTTGCAGATGGGTCACAGTCGTTTCAGCTCTGGACGTCTTGACGCCAGGAGAAGTCGGAAACTACACAGTATTTGTGAATGCAAGATTTTGCATTTAGATAGGTTTGGGCTGAACGATCTGAAAAAGCTCCCATAAGCACAGAGCTCCTTACTGTCTGTGTGTTTGAGAAGGCTGAAGAGCTCTGTTTATTGCCACAAAGGGCCTGGAATAAATTATGTTTAGTAAATTGGCCCCAGGTTTTCTTGTTTCAGACAGTAGCTTCGGAGCAATCTGTTTTATAGGCTCCACTAGATGTGACCAATTGCGGGGAGGTGACACCTCGTTTCGGGACGTGCCATGGCACATGTGCCAGTCAGGTCTGGCCCCTCTCTCTGTCAGGATGGCAACCCACCCGCAGATCCACTTTCTGTCTTCTGGCAGCGTTACCCACAGCCCGGTCCCAATTTTTGGGCCCCGCTGGGAGGTCCAAGCAGGATGGAGCCAGGCTGCTCAGCCCCTCTCAGCCTTGTGCCTCCCGCCCCTACATGGGGCAAATAAAAGCTCCTTTATTCCGCTGGAAATGCCCCCGTTTCAGCGAGGTGTGTGCATGGCTTCCTTCCCTGGTCGATCTTGCAGGTGATAATTAACACAGTGCAGTGCTATTTCCTAGCTGAAGCCAAGGTGGGGAAGCAGCTTTAGCCTCGGCATTTTTCTTTTCAGACTCTTTTTCCTCATTTATTTTGGATCTGTTCATGGTGAGGAAGTTTTAGAAGGTGTTGGTCCTTAGCTCAAGTATCAAAGAACTGAACAAACCAGTAATTTTTCCTTCTCTGACCAAATTCTTCTTACTTTTGAGGGGAGGAAGGAACGGGGTAGTAGAATTTGCTTTTAGGATTCATGTTTTATTTCTGCTCATGGGACTGTTTGCTTCTGATCAGTGTGACTGTGGGTCTTTTCAGCACAGGACACTGATTGACATTGCTTATGTTACAGAGAGGAAGGATATTTCCTGAAGATTAATGGCAAGTTAGTTGGCCTGAAGTTCATTAACCTGAGCTAGACTGTTGGAAGGACTCTGTGTGGAAGCTGGAATTGTATTAGAGGATCATCATAAACTAAAAATATATGTGACAATCTGGCCAGATTGCAATGAATCTAAAGACAGGGTTGGCTCGAGCCCACAGAGCAGCTGCCTCCAGTGTAAACTAACCAACCGCCTTGTGAAGGCAAATGGTTTTTCAGAGACATTATTCAAATAAAAGGGAAAAGAGGAAAAAAAAACAACCAAAAAAACCTGAAGGTTCCCATTAGCAAAAAATGCCTAAATGAAAAAGTGAGGTTGTGAGCTATGGCCAAAGGCCTGAGTTTGGTGCTGATTCTCAATCAATTCAGCAAATGACAGTGCATCGACAAAACTGGTTTTTTAGTCAAATTTAGTCTTGATTCTTCACAGTAATTTGCCTCAAGAAAATGAATCCCAAATCCTTTGGTGAATTCCCTGTTGTCTGAGGCCCAGACCTTCAGGCCATGACGTCTCAACATGCTTGCAGTGAGACTGGCTCCCACTTAATTGCTTCTTTTTGAAGTATGGTTTGTCACTATCATCCTGCTGAAGATGGACAGGGCTGGTGTCTCACCTTCATATATTCTTCCCCCTCCTCCCCTCCCCCTCTGTTCCCCTTCTTCCCCCTAAATAGATTTTTAAAGGCAGTTTAACCCTACGATAGTCCAATCCACATCAGTCTTTTGTGGTGCACCCTCAAATAGATGTGTTGGCACAGAAGAAGTAAGGGCCTTCTCTTCAGATCTCATTCTGCAATAAAGGGAAGGGAAAGATGAAACAGGCATTTCATGTTTGTCTGTTTTCTCGCCATGTCATCTCATGAACATGCACTCCCCTTGGCCAAGAGTAGTACATTCAGACACTGAATGTCAGTGTTGAAGAGGGGACTGAGAAGAATGAAGCTCAGTGTTCCGCAATAGGAGCTACGCTTTGGGCATTTTACAAATTATTTCCCTCTTTCTCTTTCACCATTGTGCTCTTCTTGCACACTTCTTTGTCTTTTACTATTAACAGAAGTTCTGGAGGCTCAGAAAGCCCAAGTTTCATCTGAGAGAGATTTCCTCTGCTGGAGAAAACTGTTTCCATGCTTTCATGCCATGGTTCTGGGTGCTGCTGTAGCTCAGAGTTGCCTGACCCCGGGCTGCAGGAGCTCGAATGCTAGACCAGGGGCCACGAGCTGTGCTGCATCCCTCATGGGCTTGTAAGGAGCCTCTCCTTCGATGTCTGTGCAAGTGCTGGCTGACGTGGGCTCTAGGATTGCTCTTTTAATCAGGCAGTTCCAGTACCTTTCAGAAAATAATTTTCATGGCAAGTCATGAGCCATTAATCTCTCGACTAAGCATAACATTTCTTTACTCCTTGGTTTTACAGCATTACTCAAACACTGATATTTTTAATTTCACCAGCTGTCTCCCTTGACCTCTAGCATCATGCACTTGCAGGAGGAAGGATCTGGTCTTACAAGTATTTTCATACTCTGATCTCTGTGATTTATTAACCATCAAGTTTTGCCTTCAGAACTCAAGACACCATTTAAAATAATTTCTTGTGCAAAAGTGGAGTTATTGGGCAAAAGAGATCCTTGATAGCTGGGTACAAAGGACACCAGGATTGCTGTTGCTGTTTTCTTTTCAACTACTGTGCTGTGTGACCTTGAGGAAATAGGTTCACTGCAGCTTTATGGTTCTGTTTTTGCATAGGGAAAATAAGGACAGGGATAATTGCTTTCATTTGTAAAACACTTCAAGATTTATGGACTATGAATGACTCTTATTAAGTGAAAAGTGCTGCAAAGCTGGCTTAGTTGCACACTGTGCTAACAAAATCTCATATCAGCCTATTGACCCCAGCCTGAAACACTCATTAAAGTTTGTAGGACGTTTTGGTGGATGAGTTGCAGTTATTCTGCTGGAAATATCACACTGAAAGCACTTTTAAATCCATCATCTGCACTGACTTTTTTTCTATTAAAACTAAACACAACTGCTTGTTCTACCCAATTTTCTTAGTTTATTCATGAAAGTTTTGATGGGTATGTACTCATTGTTAACGCTGCTTGTACCCCCATGGCATCTGAGACCTTACAGTTCATTCCAGTCATAGCATAAACATAAAATAGCTTTAGTACTGAGATAAAAAGTTATAAAACATTAAGATATCCAGTCAACTGGTATGAACTAACAAGTTGCGTGGTCACTTTTGAATGGCAAATATTCTTTGTGTGGATACTGTATTAATTTAATTTGTGCTTGAACTTTAGCTATGCTAGACACTGGTGTTGAAAAGTTTACATATTTTTCCAATGTCAAAATGTGCAAATTTAGTATTAAAGAAACAAAACATTTTTACTTGTACTGGAGAAAAAAATCCTTTTGTAGCAAAGAAATTAAATGAGCTGCTCTTTAAAGGTAGGTCTGGCTTGCTTACAGAATTATTATTTATGCAGTAATGCAGGTCTACAGATGTTTTCCTTTTTTTCTTCCAGATAAAACTTGGGTTGTTTGAAAAGTGGGGAGATAGTGCAAAAGAAGATGCAGAAGAAGAGAGCAGAATGAGAACTTTGCAAGTGCCACATGCCTGCAGCCTGCTGTCTTTAGTGATGCTGTTCCTTCCAGTCACTGGAATGTCAAAACAAAATATCCTAAGACTGAAGCTTTCCTATAAAGGTAAACTTTTCAGTGTTTTTTTCTGATTCTGCTGCTTTTGTTTTGATGTGATGTTGCCAGCAGTTCATTTGTATTACTTACCAGGAAAACAAATCAGACATACAAAATAGAAGCCTTAAAGATGGATGAATTCTGCCTAGGGACGGTATTAAATTCTGGTTTTTTTTTTGTTTTGTCGTGTAGAGGCACATGTTTCTGAAATACAGCTGTCTTTTTAAACTATTATTTCTGTTTGCTCCAAGAGGATGTTAACAGACTACATAAATTAGAGGGGAGTTATACTTGAAACACTCCGAGCTGCATTGGAGATATTTCCATGTGGCTGGTGGGGATGATGTGAGACATGGAGGACATTCACATCTTCCTAGAGCATCAGAGAAGTTTGAGAGCGCTGCCTCAAGTGTTTCAAGGGGCCTGACATTTATTTTTGTAATTCTTTTTCTATCACTACGTTGGTATGTTAAACTCCACATATGTGGTTTTCTTTCTCCTTGCCTGTTTGGATCACAAAACCGTGTTTCTCTGTTCAATTTCTTAGTCTTGTGTGTAGTTCTTGTTGGGAATGGTATCTGAGGAGTTTCAACACAGACACATTTATGTATTAATGGACATTTTTTTAAAGGAGATAGATTTCATGTTGCTTTGAATGTAGATTACACCTCCACATGCACAGAGATGTGACACTGATGCTGTCTTCTTTAGCTACAACAAATGCTCTCCAGTTAGTTACGTTTCATCTATGTCAGCACCCTGCCCTTACGGGACCTATTTCTGCTCTGTTTTTCAAACTTATGTCTTCCTATGCATGGCAGAATTGCACTCAGGATGGTGTGATGGGACAGGCTGTAAACCCTTCATCGGGGCTTATGATACGTTTGTCATGAGTTTAACACCCAGAGGAATTTATTGAGTAAGCAGAATGACATGCTATTTATTTACAAGCTTCTCTTTTGCTAGATTTGCATGCCACTGTGCATGCTATTCCACTGTGTAGAGATGTGTTTGGATGTGTTTGTGTGAGAGAGACGGAGGAAGCAAGATCAAGGCATCTTGACAACATTTTTATAAATTCAGGAAACAGTTGCACTCACTGAAGCCAATGAATACAGAAACTGAAAACCTGACATGCGTTATGAAAGTTAGCAGTAAAACCCTCCTAACATACAGCCAGCCTTCTCACAGCTAGGCCTTTTGAGATAATTCCCAAAAGCAGCGTATACCATATGGCAATGGCATTTATTGTGGATTTGACACTCACGATTAGTGAATTCCTCTCAACTTCAAAAGCAGATAGCCTTTGGCAAAATCCTGATGGATGCATTTGGCAGGTAGAGAGGGGGAGAAAAAAAATTGTTGCGGTCAACACAGGAAAAAAAGAAATGTCTGAAATCTTAGTTTAGAATAGTGGCAGAGACCTGCTGGGAGTGGTTGGGAAAATGCCTGAGCTCGTTCAAAAAGACAATGAGCAGATGATTGATATTTAGGCCCTGACCCAAACTTTTATTAGCAACTTTATAAACCTTTCAGTTTGGCTTGAGGGATACCGTTTCCTGTCCAAACTTATCCACCTCTATCCCTGTGGGGGGGCAAATCAACAACAGATACAGATGCAAAATAGCACATAAATTTTAATTTGGAGAGCTGTGATGGAACTGAAAAGCCAGAAGAAAGAGAATTACGAGAATTTATTGTGCCTTGTCTTACTTTTCTTGGGGGGGTGGAAGGTGTGTATTTTTCCACATGGATCAAGAAAAAATTCATTGCAGTTTTTCACACTTAGGTATTGTAAATGATACCAGTATGGCTTATCATAATTAAACCATATTTTTGTTGTTGATATCAGGATGTCAGATGTACTGAATATTTAATAAAGTTGTCAGAATTAAGTCCATCTTGCTTCCCCCAAGTGTTTCAGACAAAATAATTCCAAGGTTTCTGTAAGATGTAGGAGAAATGAGCTGTCTTGCCAGTTCTCATAAGATTGTTAGTCATGTCACTGACAAGTCCTGGCATCTCTGTTCTTTGGAATTATGACTTGAAATATCATGAGGAGGAGAATACAAAGTTCTTTCCCTTCTTTGTGGGAAACAGACGAAAACTGGCAACATCAGGCAGTTCCAGAAAGCTGGTCACATGTGTGTGTTTGAAGGGAAGTTTTCATTCTCTTCCAGGTGCAGTGTGTTTATGGCATAGGTCCACCTTCCCAGAGGAGCTGAGCATTTGCTGGGGCAGGAGAGCTGAAAGTAAGCAAGATTTTGCTCCACAGTTACTGAATTTCCCAGCTGCATCAGTCAATGGTGGATGGGGAAGAGGGAGAGGGTGGGGTAGTTAAAGATGTGTCTGTGACTGCAGGAGTGCTTCAAGAAACCACAGCATGTCACAGCTCCTTTGTGTTCAGACAGCAATTAAAATTTTAGACCTTCTCTTAATGGCAGTTACAGGTTTTCATCTTCTCTGGGTTTTCATCTTCAGAAGTGGGAATCTGTTCTGGAAATGTTAAGATATTCCAGCGAGTCATGTGGGGATCAATGCAGTACAATGCATTTCTTTTATTGCATGCCCTACTCTAAAAATGTGTTCTAAAAAATTGTGCATGTATAAAACTAAAGCTACACACAACTCAATTGAAATGTGTTGTAATACAGAATCAAAGTCATATATTCTCCACCTCTGTTAATATAATACACTATGTCTTTAATCACATATCCTTTATTACCACATTTTCCCTGATCCATTAGTTGAAAAATTTTCTTCTTCACTTATACTTAACTTTTAGATACTGATTCATGTCATTACTATCCCAGAAATTGTCACTGCTTGCTCTTGTGATGTTTTTAGGGTGCTCGCTCTGCATAGACATTACTTAATCTATGCATCTTAGATACTTCTACAAGTTTGAGGTGCTTCTATTTTTATGTTATAGCTTTAATATGCGGAGGAGCTAACAAACTGTCTTCTAATAGAAGATTGACATCTTTAGAAAACCAGGGGATGAATTATTCCTGATTTTCATACTCTTTGTCTAGCTCTGCTTTCAGTCTAGGAGAAACTGTGTGTATTTATCATTCATTTTCGTGCACCTGGACATAGCCTGTGACCTTCATCCAAACTGCAGAACTCCTTAAGCACAGAAGTGACATTCAGCTTCCCTAAGAAGTGCATCCTCCTTGTCTGCTGCATCATTTAACATGCTCATTCCAACGTCTAGAGCAGATGCAGAAGGTTTTCATATACCAGTCTCATTCATTAATGTCATTTTCAGGACAGCATCAGTTTTGTTAATAAAGAATGGAAGAGTCTGTGTCCTAATTCATGTATGTTTAATTCATACAGTGTAGACAGTCGTGTCTCTATCTTCTGAGTAATAATATTTTTTAATTAATTGAGAGGTACTTCCATACATATTTTCTGAGTGTATCTCTAGGTTCTACTTTATAGGGGAAAGTAGACTATAGCCAAACGAGAAGATTGATTGCCGTCTCAGGAAAAAAACCCAAAAATTAAATATTTTCCACTTTGTGGCTATCCTAAAATTTCCCTGCAGAAATGCAGATTCCTAACTGCAAATGTAACCCTATTGATTTGATTTACTTTGCTGATTTTCATGGACATCTTAGTTAGTGTAGTCTTTTTTTCTCAGTGAATGCAGTTATTTTACAGAAATGTGCACCCTGGTTTATTGACTGAGGGAGATGCCCCAGCCCAGATTTGGATGTTGTCCCCAGTGACATCCACAAACATATATCATTCCCATGTGGGAATGTGGCCACACCCCAGAGCATGCCATGCTTGCTGTGAGCAGTGGTGACTTGGTCACAGAACCAGGAATCCTCCACTGTGACACAGTACATAGGAAAAAGCACAACTGAAGGTAACCTTTGGCTTTTAAAAGAGGATTTACTTAGCACTGTTAAAAACAACTATGGTAGTAATATCAATCTAATCAACAAGAGCATTATTCTCAGCTGATTTGTTTTTCTCCACATTGAATGAGCTAAGATGCAGTCTCACTCCCACTGAAGTCATGGCAAGTGTTTGGCTACTGAAGTAAATTGAAGCAAGATCAAATTCACGCTCCTCACATTCTTTCTTCATCTTGCATAAGTAAACTGAAGACAGGCAGTTCTTTCTCCTCTGCTGAAGGATGACAGTGCTAAATCATCAGCTCCACATGGAAATTAGCCACGTTTAAAGCATTGTTTAGTTTCATGCAGTGTTCTGCACACAGGATTTTCTTTCCCCTAAGAGTGATCCATTCTTTTACCATGGTGAAAAAGCAAACAGAGAACATTCTGGTGCCAGGAATTCTTTTGAAAATTTGACTGGATGAGTACACTTGCTTAAAGTTCAGAAATGGTCCTTTGAACATGCTACTTTACAATGTCATGCATTCTGTTCTCTATTGTTTTTGCTTTAAACCTGTTTCATTTTATAACTGATGAGATGCTTGACTGTTCCATCAGAGCAGTTAGTTTGTTCAGTTTCAGTACAGCTGGCTTATCTCCATGTCACGCATCATTTAATTATCCATACAAAACATAGTTAAAACTATGTACAGCTCCTTGAGCCTCACTTAAACTGTCTGTGACACTGCAGTAATCCCAGTTCCCTGACGGGGTGTTGCACAACTATGACTGGTTGGAATGTACTAAACTGGTGATGTAGAAGAGAACCTAGAAATGAGTTTGCATTTTGCAGCTGTGCTTGCTCTGCTGGAAGAGGAAGCAAAACCAGACAAAGCCCTGCTCCTGTGGTAGTATCAGCAGCTGTAAATCTGAATGCTTATGAAAATCAAGGAAAGTGTGTTGAGTGAAGAAATGGTGTTTTCCTCTTGCTTGTTATTTAATTATTTTTGGTGGTTTGTTATTTCTCAGAAAAATCTATCTCAGATTCCTTTGCAGAAAAACATGAAGTGTTTATGTGAGAGTGAAGATCTTACTACTGGAAGATTGTATAGTTACGCAAAAGAATTTGCCTGTTTTGTCTCAAAAATGCTTTCTGGAGGCAGTAATCATTGAGACTTATAATATACCCGAGACTGATGATGGATGGGCACTGCTGTCCATGCAAGGAAAGGCTCTTGTATGTGCATAAACTAAATATAAATGTGAAGGCATTTATAAATAGAAAAAACAGCAAATTTCTTACAGACTTTTTTTTTCTTTTTTTAAGCTAGTGAACTTGAAGGTCAGATCCAACTATATGTTGCATTTTCTGTCATATAATTATCATATATATAATGTCCCGGAGAGCAGCTTCCAGTCACTGACATCAACAGTTTACATAGCAGATGAACTAAGAATAACCTGGGAGAACTGACCCATATCAACCTCTTAAGTGTAAACTGTAGCTCACAACAGTTTTTGTGTTTTCATGGTCACAGAAGGGCCTCAATTGGGTAAAGGAAGAATTGTGTTCAAAAAACACAGAACTATTCTGCTGAGTGTTCACTTTATTAAATCTTGGAAAATGAGAGGAAACAAATCTGGAAGAGTGATACTTGGCAAATAATTTTTGCTCCCTTGTAAAAAGAAGGAAGGGACAACATCAAAAACAGCTTCCCTAGAAGAATGCGGGGAAGATACATGATAAGTGGCATCAGCTCGGAAGAGAGTTTAAAACTCTTTATTGGAATACTTTTGCTAATGACATCTGTTAAGCAAATCCAATTCAGAGCAGTTTTAGCCATCCCAACATTATTCTGCTACACACCAATGGGCGAGCGTGATCAGCCTGACGTCAGTGTCTGTCTAGCAGTGGCCATCTGTGGTCATGATGCAGGTACTCAAGTCACATCCTGCTTCCCTTTCCTCCCTCCCCATTTCTGCAGTTCCATTTAGAGATGAGTTCCCCAAAGAAAGGTCGAGGAGTATAATCTCTCCTGTACTCACAGTCCTTTGGAGATAAATACACAAAGAGATGGCAGAAAGAGACAGAAGTTCCTTTATCAGTCAAAGAGATTGGCTAACATTGTTTAAGGGAGACAATTTTGAAGATGGTGGGAGTGACAGAGGTACATCTTTGTACAAATTTGAAAACACAGACATTCTGCTTTCTGAACAAAATCCTGGCTATACCAGAATTTTGCACGGTGTTGAACCACAGAGTTTGAGAGCTAAGAGGTTATTGAAGGCATCAAAATTTTGTAATTAAAATATTTGGCCTTTTTAGGATGGTATTAACTCTTCCTGTGCATCATCCAAGCAACCTAGATTTCTTTCAGAAATCTGTAACAGAGCATTAGCTTACATGACATCCTACCCCAAAGTAATAAGTATAAATACTACTAATAAAAAATGTCCCCCACCAGTATTAAATAAAAGCCTGCACTTGTACACTGAGAACATCCCTGGGTCGTGTCACCCAGATTTGAATTTGACAAGGGTTGTGTGTGAGGGTGTTTGTGCCTGCTCTGTCAAGGGAAGCTCTGGTGTTCCCAGGTTCCCGAGTGATGGATCTGCACTTGGTGTCTGTTGGGGCTCGGGGTGCCCAGGGCCACGATGAGTTCCCTGACCGGGCTGGGGACGGCGGGCGGGGCTGGCCTGTGCCGCGTTCTGGGTTCTGTGACATCGCAGGCGCCGTGTCACAATGGGGGCAGCTAGAAAAGGCCCCAGCGGGTGCCGCTGCCCCAGTAGAGCCTGGGCAAGCGGTGAGTGCACAGCAGTGAGGAGACGGGGCTGGGGGCTGGAGGAGGGCTGGGGGAGAAGCGCCGGTACCTGGGGCTGCCCCCGCATCCAGGGCCCAGCCCCGGCGGGAGCGCCTCGCTGAGGGCACGCTGCTTGCTGGGGCAGCGGTGCAGGCCTTGCCAGCTGCCGGGGGCCCTCTCCTTCCTGCCGCCACATCCCTGCTGCTCCTGCCCCTCATTGTCCGTCTCCATTCCGGCCCCACTGAACCCCTTCTGTGTGTCCTCCTGCAGACCATGGCTTTACTGTCACTGCTCTTCATGCTCGTGCAAAGCCTGATCCAGTACCCCCAGCCGGCTGGGGATGGGCTGGATGAGGCCACGCACCAGCGAATGAAGGAGCGTCAGGAGCTGCTGGACCGTGAGATGGCTCAGCTGCTGCAGGAGCTGGAGCGGGGGCCCCTGGAGCAGCAGGACGAGGGCTGGGGAGCCGTGCTCTTTGGTGCCCTGCAGCAGTGGCCGTTCTGGGTTCTTGCTGGCGTCCTGCTCTTCTTGGGCCTGTGGTTTAGCTGCAGGAGAAGGAGCTGCGACACCAGCAGCAGCAGCAAGGACCAGAGCTCCTGCAAGACCTTGGGAGATGAGAAAGGAACAGAACAGAAAGAAAACAGCACTGATCCAGAGGAAGGTGGAGAAAACACTGACGTGACTGTGGAGGCAGATGACAGCAGCACTGAAAATGACAGAGGAGGCAGTCCTGTGGCTGTAGATGAAGGAGACAGTGATGATGCCATTGAAGGCAATGATGATGTGAAGGTGAAGGAAGACAGCGATGTTCACAGAGACAATGGACATGATTTAAAGAAAGATGAGGGACGGAGTGATGGGGATGTGCCAGGAGACAGTCGTGGTGACGAAAATGAAGAAGAACCTGGCCATGTTGTTGGAAATAAAGAAGACCTAGATGAAGCAAATGAAGGAGAACACAAGGATGTGCGGGTGGAGCAAGACAAGGACACTGGAAAGGAAGAAGAAGGAGATGGAAATGAAGAAAAAAACAATAGTGTGACTATAAAGGTGGGCGACAACAATGACATAAATGAAGGTGAAGACAACATAGATGGACAGGAAAAATACATGGATGTGAAGGTGCAGGAAAGCAGTGATGCCAGTGAACAGAGAAGCAGAGATGTGACTGAGCAGGAAGATAGCAGTAAATGCGGGAATGAAAGTGCCCTTAATGGTTTTGCTGGACCTGAGAAAGAAAATAAGGATGTTACAGAAGAAGATGGCAATGATAGAAACAAGGTTGAAGAACAGGGTGATGTGAACGTGGAGGGAAACAAGAACAAGGATAGAAAAGAAGACAAACAAGGTAACGTGGCTGCCAGTGAAAAAGTTGGCAGTGATGGTGGCAAGGAAGAGAGCGGCAATGGTGGACCCGAAGACAGAGAAGACACTCAGGATGCTGGGAATGAGCAAGGCATCCTTTTAGTGGATGGCATACAGTGGCCTGTGGAGGACCTGGAGAGAGGTTGCTCAGTGGTAGCTGAGCTGATGGAGAGCTTCATGCGTGTCTTTGTGGACAGCGTGAGCAATAGCTTCTACCCGGTGCCTCAAGAAGCCATCGGGGTGGGCAGTGCCTTTGAGGGCTGGAGTCCCCGTGGGTGGGATGGTGTGTACCACGTGCTGGTCCCACTGAATCCCCCGCCAGGGCACGTCTTCCACCTAGAGCTGAACAGTGCAGGGCAGATGGCAACAAGGACCTTCAGCGTCCGTGTGGAGCTTGCGTGCTTGTGCGAGAGGGAGCGGCTGGGCGAGAAGCTGTTGTGCTTCCTGCACCACTCGCAGGAGGAGCTGTGGCGGGAGCAGAAGCGCAGCCTCCTAGAGACACTCTGCACCGGCTCCTACCTGGATGTGGAGAAAACCTCCCGCTGGTTCTACCAGTTGGTGAGATGCTCGTGGCTGCACGTGCCTCAGTCATACTCATGGCACTTGGTGTTTCAGCCCTGCAGCCGGTCCTGCCAATTCCAGCTGAGCAAAGGCAAGAAGAGCCTGACGGTGGAGATGCTCTTTGGGGTGCGCCAAGGGGACTCTGACATCTTTGTGGTCAGCCATCCCACAGAGGCCCAGAAAGGCAACTCCAGCATCTTTGTGAGCAGTCAGCCCACCGAGGCAGACATAATCACAAGCACAGCGTGGCCTGAGACATATGCTGTGGCAGAGGCAAAATTCTTGCAGCACATCGCCAGGCAGATGCCGTGCCAGAGCTTGCACCTGAAATGCCTGCAGGTCTTCACCTGCATCCTGAGGGGCACAGGTTTTTCCAGCTCTACCTGGAAGACTGTGGTCATGCACGTGCTGACCACCGTACCGCTGTCCCGGTGGCACAGGAGGGAATTTGCACAGCGGCTGTGGGACGTCATGGCGTACCTGCGCCGCTGCCTGCACTTGAAACACCTGGACCACTTTGTGCTCGGCAACGGGAGGCTTCCTGCAGAGATCAGCTTGCCGCCAGCAATGCGAAGGCTTCAGCCACTCAACCTCTTTGAGCACCTGGCCCGAGATCCTGCTGCCCACCTAGAGGCACTGAAAGCTTATGGTCGGCTGCGATTTCGCCTCCGGACGCTGCTCTCCAGCCACTGAGAGGAGTTCCCTGCACAGAGCTGTGCTGGGGGGGTCACACCCGATGGCAGCCACGTGAACGCTGCGTAATTGTTGCATTTGTCACTGGCAATCCTGAAGCTGCTTTCCTGCTCCTGCGGAAGGAAGATGCTGCAGCACATGGATTCATTGTGCAGACACATCTCTGAGTGGCCTTGCCCTTCACCTTCCAGTTACGACGGTGCTGTTGCCAAAGTCTATGAGGCAGAAACTGGCTCCACCTGCACATCCTCACAGAAGAACAGTGAAGTTGATGGAGGTTGCTTGAAATATCTCGAAGACAGCAACCTAGTCTGTTAGGGACTTAATGTAGTCATTTAATGAGCTGTAGCTTTAATTAGACTTGTTTCTTAGCATTCCTTCCAGATGCCCTTTAGTCTTGTCAGTGTATAACTATTCTGCAAAGTTACCCTTAGTGTAGAGAAATACCCTACTGTAGTTGCTTGTCTGCTTTTAAATAATACTTGAATATCTATGTTTGAGAAATTAATAAAAGAAAATAAGTTTCTCAAATTGCCTGAAATGTGTCATTCTTTGCATTTAACCCTCTGTATTTAAAGAATGTCCTTCCTATACCCCTATCTGAAATAAAAACTTTTTGCAAACAGAGATGTTGGATATATGAAGTGTGCTGTCTGTCAAGCATTTCCATAGAAACGCTTGAAGCTTGAAGTGAAAATGCCCTGAAGTGCCTGAAATTTTGCAGCAGAGTACTCCTGAATTTTTAGGAATATTTGGAAAAGTTTTCTTCACACAGTCACTTTTATACGCTCCTGGGGAACAATTCAGTCCGAAGAGTTGAAGTCAGAGAAGTCCTTAACTGCAAAACATGTGGTTCAATACATCTTTTTTGTTTTTCTCTTTTTTCTATTCCTGGTTATCTGTGTCCTTTCGGAGAGGCCCTGCTGGTCTATTAATATAACCTTTTCCACCAGGCCTATATAATATTGTCTAGCAGTGAGAGCTACTTTCCATGCACAGCTTTATCCATGGTGAGTTGCAGCTAAACAAAAGATGATTTACTTCTTGCCATACATAGTAGAGATTCATGGTAATTTGGAAGCATTTATTCTCTTTGCCTTTGTACCAACACATCAAAGAACAAACAGTGACATTGCAGGGTGACATATCAGAGTCTTCTGTGAAATCACAGAGCAGCTGTCTGACATCACAGGGCGACATCTCAGAGTTGTCTCTGTGACCTCACAGGGGCTGTGTGACATCACAGGAGGTTGTATGACATCGCAGGGGCTGTGTGACATCACAGGGGCTGTGTGAGGTCACTGGGGAGGTGACTCTGCCCCAGCCCCCCCTCCCAGTTCCCCCAGAGAAGTACAACGCTGCTCGTGCACAGCGGGGTCCCCTGTCCCCCCGGGTCCCCCCGCCCCCGGCGCCGCAGCCTCCCCCAGAGGATGTTCCACGAGATCGAGCCCAGAGCCTGACACAGGGCCATGGGGGGCGGGACAGGGGACAGGGACCCCCCGGCAGCGTCCCCGTGTCTCCCAGGGCCAGAGCCTGGCCCAGGGCTCCTTCACACTGTTACCAACGAGGGCTTGAGAGCGCTGAAAAAATCCCCGGCAAGGGAGCAGCAAAAACCCGATTTAATATTGAGCAACAGCACCACAAAGTTCCTTGGCAAGAGTCACTCTGCTCCTGACTGGACACTTCAGGCACACCAAGGAAACAAAGCAACAACAAAACCAAACAGAATCCAGGCAATCAAACCAGAAATGAACCAAGAACTGTCCCTGTGTGAGTGTGAGACACAAGGAAATGAGGGCAAGGATAAAAGAAATACAGGCCCAAGAGCTTACAGAGCTCAAACTTAACAGGACTTAACTTCTACCTTAACCTTAACTTCCACCTTCAACTTCACAATTTAGCAAAAGAACAGCACTTTACAGTATTTAACCGAACTTATAACCTATGACTTTGCAATTTAACTGAGAAATAACATTTAACAATATTCAACTTGGCTTATATTTTAAACCTAACAACTTAGCAAAGAACAACTCTTAGCACAAATTAACTTAGCTTAGACCTTGTGATTTAACCCTACTGACAGGCCTGACTGGCTCAGCTATCCAAGGCACTCAGACCCCTCAGAGAGCAGCATTTCTGCCACATTTCCCGAGCACAGGCACTCCTGTGTGCACACAGACACAAAGAGTCAGTGCAAGGCACCTGTGAGAAATTCCCCTGAGGGCAGGGAAATGCTCCCTGCCGATGCTTTGGCATCTCCCCAGCAGGGGAAGGGTTGAGCCTGGAGGAGTGGGGGGATCGGCCCAGGCTCCCTCGTTGTTGGGGATCCCCGAGTGCAGCAAACAGGAGAGTTCCCGGCTCGGAGAGGCCCCACTCCGAGGGAGTCGCTGGCCCAGGAGAGCTCCAAGGGGCTCCTTTTGGAGCGCTGTCTGTAGGGCCCCAAGAGAGGGGCTTCAGTGCCAGCAATGTTTCATCCTGGCCGCACTTGGCATCCACAGCTTTCTTTGGCAGGGTGAGAACAGGGCTGTTGTGCCACCGAGGGAACAAAAACACTTCCCGGGGCTGCTCCTAAAGCAGCCAGGAGCTGGCAGGGCAGCAGCAGTGCCTGGAGCAGACAGTGTTTGTGATGAGCTCCAAGGAGCTGAGCCCAGGGGCTGTTGGCCAAGGCCGAGGCCCAGCGAGCATTTCTCAGCTGGCAGGGCGGCCGGAGAAGGTGGAGGCGGGGGAATAATTCACGCCCTCAGTGTGCTCCCAGTCGCTCCCAGTATTTCCATGTCCGTGCCCCAAGTGCTGCTCCCAGCCCTGATCCCTGGGGATGGGAATGTCCCGCTCCCTTCCGGGGCAGGGTCACACCTGAGCCAGGTGTGCAGGGCAGGCCCTTGCCCTGACCCCCAGCACTGTCCCAGCTGCAGGATCTGCTTCCCACCGGCCTCTTCCTCCTGCGGCCCCGAGCCCAGCTTGGTGCTGAACAAAGGGGCTGGGCCGGGGCCATCCCCTGGCGGGGGCTGCACACCCCCCTGCCCCCTCCCCAAATTCCCTCTGGGGGAGCAGGAACTGGGGCTGGAGCCCTGTGGGGAGGGACAAGGGGGTGACAATGGGATGGGGGGTGTCACACATGCTCTGGGTGGACACACACGGCCCCGGGGACCCCCCCATATCTTCTGCAGAGCCAGGACGATGAACCCCAACATGGAGCAACTGCCCTCTGGCAGTATCTTGGGGGGTGGGGTCTGGTGGCAGCTTTGGGAGTCTGGGGGAGTCACAACCACCCAAAAACGCCCTCCCAGCCCCACAGCCACTCCCAGACTCCTCAAACCACCCCACAGCTCCCAGCCAGGACCCCCCCCCCAACTACTCCCTGCAAGATAAATGACCCCAAGAACCACCAAAACCCGTTTCCATCTCCCCCAGGACCCACCCAAATTCTCGGCAAGCCACACAGCCCTGTCAGGGACCCAAATCTCCCTCATAGACCCTGCCAGGCCCCCTCCCAGCACCACAAATGCCCACAGGATTGACAGAAGCCCTTCCCAATCCCCCCAGGGGCCCCTAAACTCCCACCTCCCATGGCACTGACCAGGAGAGGTTGGTGGACAGGAACATTTACAGCCAGGATCAGCTCGGGCACTTCAGCAGTGATTTGGGCACTTTGGGGGAACATCCAGGATAGGGAGACCCAGGCCAGGGACTGGGACAGACAATTAGAATTCTTGGAGAACAGGCGGGCTCAGGTGGACACCTTTTGCCGGCACACCTATGAGATTGTGGACATGTCCCCTGCCTTTGATAGCTTCAGAACACCCAAATCCTCCCAAATATTCTATTGAACCAACCCCAAATTCACCCCCAAATCCTGGTAAATGGTGCAGCTTTAGATCTCTTTGCTCAATTTCTTTATTTTCACCCCAGTTTTGGTTGTTTAGACAGGGTGAGGAAAGAAATTATTGAAATGGAAAAGTCCTCCAAGATCACGCAGCACTGCTTGATGCCACCAGAAGAAATAACTGGACAGAGCGGGTGAAATTTCTTTGGGGTGTAAAGTCAACAAATCACTTTCTGCCAGTGAATTTCCAGTTTAGATCAGAGTCCTGATGGATGTTCCTGCCCCTGTGTTCATCCAGGTGCCTATGGGGATCCAGGAGGACGTGGAGACCACCTTCCAGGTGTCTTCTCAGCAGGGATCACTGGGAATGTGGGTCACCAGGGCTCTGACCAATATGGGTCCTCCCATGGGGGATGGAGTTGGAGCAGGGCACGAAGCTCTTCCCACAGCTGAGACATTTGCAGGATTTCCCTTACCGGTGCCTCCGTTGGTGTTGGGTCAAGGTAGAGTTCCTGGAGAAGCTCTTCCCACACTGGGGACACTCGTAGAGCCTCTCCCCAGTGTGGACGCGCCGGTGGGTGACAAGGTGGGACTTTTCTTTGAAGCCCTTCCCACAGTTGGGGCAGCGGAAAGGCCTCTCCTCCGTGTGAATCCACTGGTGCCTGAGGAGACTGGAGCTGGTCTGAAACCTCTTCTGACACTCGGGACACTCGTAGGGCCTCTCCCCAGTGTGCATGCCTTGGTGGGTGACGAGGGCAGAGCTGCAGCTGAAGCCCTTCCCACACTCCCCACACTCCTAGGGCCATTCCCCGGTGTGGATCATCTGGTGCTGGATCAGGTGGGAGCTCTGCCTGAAGCTCTTCCCACACTCCAAGCACTTGTAGGGCTTCTCCCCATGGTGAACCTGCTCATGGCCCACCAGCTCCGAGCTCTGGCTGAAGCTCTGTCCACCTTCCTGGCACAGGATGCCAGGGCTTTTTGGGCTCCCGGGGTCCCTTCTCCCCTCCTTCTCTGCTTTGGGCTGCAGGGGCTCCAAGGAGTCCTCCCTGCCCCTCTCCAGGCTGTTGGGGTCCCGCCAATGACGGCGCTCCCCCCTCTCTGGGCTCCCCACTTTGGGCTCCTGGGGGACACAGGGCTCTGCTCCTCCAGGCTGCCTCTGCTGTCAGCTGCCACTGGGACCCCCCAGTGTCCCCCCAAGGGGCCTTTTCCACTCAGCTTTGCAATTCTTCATTCTCCAAACATCCCCCCAAAAACCCAACCCAGGGACCCCCCCAGGATATCTGGGCTGAGCTCCCCATCCCTGGTCACCCATGGGATGAGGGGGTGATGGTCCCAGAGGGGCTGCGAATTCAGGGAGGGCTCCAGCTCATGGTTCCTTTTTCTTTTCCTGATCCTCCTTTGTCCCTCCTCTTCCTCTTCCTCCCATGCCTCCTCTTCCCTCCCTCCTCCTCCTTCCCCAGGAGAAGCGACACCCTTGGTGCCCCGTTCCCGTAGCCCTGGCAGCCCGCGGCAGGAGCGGGGATGGAGCCGGGACAGGTCGGGATGGGCAGCGCGGGGTTCTCGGCTGCTCCCACCCGCTGGGGGCGGGGGGAACCCGGCCCAGGCAAAAGGAGAGGCAAACTGGGAAAACTGGGGGCTGCACATCCAAACTGGGCCTTGCTGGGGACCCTGCCAGGGGACTGCCAGCCCTTGGGGCTCCTCTCAGGAGATCTGGGAGGGGGGAACGCAGAGAGGGCTGGGGGATCCCAGGAATGGCAGCACTGGGAGTCACTTTGTTACACTGGGATCGTACTGGGATCATACTGGGAGCAGCTGGGCCCATGCTGGGGCAGACTGCGGTCACACCGAGGGAGACTGGGATCATATTGGGATCATACTGGGATCACACTGGGACAGAGTAGGAGCCTGCAGCGGGCAATTGAGACCATGCTGGCGCAAATAGGATACACTGGGAATGACTGGGATCATTCTGAGTTTGACTGGGAGCAACTGTGAGCAACTGGGATCATGCTATGAGCAAGTGGGAGGAACTGGGAGTCACTGGGTGCATGCTGGGGGTGACTGGAAACAACTGGGCTTCTACTGGTATCAACTGGGATCATGCTGGAGGTGACAGGGATCATATTGGCAGTGAGTGCAACTACACTGAGGCTGACTGGGAGTGGTTGTGAACAAATGGGATCATGCTGGAAGGAACTGGGAGTGACTGGGAGTATGCTGGAAGGAACTGGGGTACACTGGGAGAGACTGGGAGTGACTGGAACAAAAGTGAGGGTGAAAGGGAGCAACTGGAACCATGTGGGGCACAACTGGTTCATACTGGCAGTGACTGGGAGCACACTGGTCTCATCTCTAGACCATACTGGGAAGGACTGGACTAATACTGGGAGTGTCTGAGAGTGACTGGGAACACACCAGGCACATCATCCCCCATACTGTGTGTGACTGGGAGCAACTAGGAACACACTGGCTGAAAGTGGGAGCAACAGGGAACAGTGCTGGGGGCAAATTGTATCATAATGGGGAGTGACTGGCAGCAACTGGGCTCCTGCTGGGAGCAGCCCCTGGCGGCCCCGGGAGCCCCGCACCCCTTTCCCGGCCATGCCGCCCCTCCAGCCCCAGCACCCCCCATTGCCGGGGTGCCGGCACTGCCAGGGGTCCCCCCCTCTCGGGGTCCCCGCTGGGGCTTCTGGGGCTCTCCTCTCTCGGGGCTCCCGCTCAGGGCAGCCGCGGCTCTCCCGGGGCTCTCCAAAACCGGTGTCCCCCCGCCGGGGCTCTGCTGCCCTCACCGCCCACCGGGACCCCCGGAAAACACCTCCCGGGGATCCACCGATGTCCCCCCGAGGGCCAGCTGCGGCTCGGCTTTGGAGCCCTGCCAGCTCCAAACATCCCACCCAAAAAAAACCCCAAACCCAGGGAGCCCCGGGATATTTGGGCCGAGGTCCCCCTCCCCGGGCACCTGCGGGATGGGGGCGATGCTCCCGGGGTGCTGCGAGCTCAGGCAGCGCCAGGGCCACGCGATTCCTTCTCTCCTCTCCTCCGGCTGCTCCCTGCTGCCGCTGCGCCTCTTCCTCCCTCCCTCCTCCTCCTGCCCCGCTCCGGGATCCTGAACCATGAGGGGAAAGGAGCGAGGAAAGGGCGGAACCGTGAGGGGAAAGGAGCGAGGAAAGGGCAGAACCGTGAGGGGAAAGGAGCGGGGCCAGGGGGACACGCTGTCCTAAAAAAGCCCGGTTTGACCCAAAATCACCCAAAAGGGCATCAAATGCAGCCTACATCCACATGGTTCAGCCTGACATCAACCAAATGGGATTAAAAGTATCCAGAGGGCTCTAAAATCCAACCCAAGGGGCTTAAAACTGCCCCAAGTGTTTTATAGCCCTCAAGAAATGGCTTAAGATCACCCGTAAATCTTTCAAATGTGACTAAAATCCACCCTGAAAGTATCTGGTCCAGCCTAAAATCATCCAAAGGTATCTAAAATCACCAAAATGTCCCTGACACCAACACAAGAAGACCTAAAATCACCCTAAAAAGGCTTGGTTCAACCTAAAATTGCCCAAAGCAGCAAAAAACCCTACTTAAATGCACCCAAAATACACAAAAAAGGGACCTAAAATCACCCACACAGGATTAGGATTTACCCATATGGGCCCAGTTTTTCCTAAACTCACCCAAATGGGCCCCAGCCCCACCCACATGGGCCTAAAATCATCCAAAGGGGTCTGAAATCCCCCCTAAACCCCACCAGATTCGGCCTCAAATCAGCCACAGGGGCTGAAAATCCACCCGAAAAGGCTCGGGATCCCCGCAAGGGATCTGAAGCCCACCCTAAACCTGCCCAGTGTGGCCCAAAATCCCCCAAAGGGGCCGAGCCCGAGGCCGAGCCCGGGATCGGCTCCGGGGTCGCTCCGGGACCTCCGCGTTCGCTCCGGGCAGTTTTGGCCGCGGCCCCGGACAGACCTAGGTGGGACCGGGAGGGACCAGGGAGGGCTCGGGAGGGGTTTGGGCATCTGGGGCTTTTTTGGGCTTTTGGGAATCGTGTTGGGAGTTTATGGGGAATTGTTGGGGTTTTTGGGGAGAATTATTGGGTGTGGGGGTGTTTGGGAATTTTGGGAGTTTGGATTTTGAGGGGTTTTATTGGTGCTTTGAGTGGGAAGTTTTTTTCCTGGGGGTATTTGGGGGTTGATTGATTTTTTTTGTGTTTTCTTTAGAATTTTGGAAGGTTTTACTGGGATTTTGTGGGGATTTTGTGGGATCCTCTGGAATTATTTCTGGGTTTTATTGGGATTTTTAGGGGATTTGGAGGCAATTTATTGGAATTGTGGGGGCATTTAGTGGGATTCTTTGGGGAATTGGGTTTGTTAGGAATTTTAGTGGGGATTTGGGGGGGGTTTGTAGGTTTTTTTTGGTTGTTGTCGAGATTTCTTTGGTCTCGTGAGTATTTTGTGGGGCTTCTTGTGGTTTTGGAGACATTTTTGGCGGGGATTTGTGGGGTTTAATTGGGATTTTGTGGGCTTTTATTGGGATTCGAGGGTGTTCTAATGGGAATTTGTGAAATTTAATTGCAATTTCATGGGGTTTATTGGGACTTTCAGGGGTTTAAAGCAGATTTTGGTGCCTCTCAGCTCTTCCCCACACCCTGGGACAACTCCAAAGCCCCCCAAAATTCCACTAAAACCCCCCAAAATCCCCCAAAAATCCCAATTAAAAACTCCTAAACACCAAAGAATCCCACAAAATCCCAATGGAAACCACCAAAATTAAAAAAAAAAAAAAAAACAAAAACAAACAAAAAAAAACCGCCCAAAAATTTCAATAAACCCCCCAAAAAATAACCACCCCAAAACCCTAAAAAAATCCCTAAAATCCAAAATCCTCAAAACCCACAAAACCCCCATAACCCCACAAACCCAGTAATTCTCTCCAAAATCCAATAATTCCCCCTAATCTCCCAACAAAATCCCCCAAAGCCCATACATGCCGCCAAAATCCCCCCAAAATCCCCCCAGAGCGCCCCAGACTCACCGGGGGCAGTCCTGGATCAGGGGGCACCGGCCGGTGGAACAGGAGCCACCTCAGGGGGCCCGCGGTGCTTTTTGGGGAGGGGGCACCATGGGAAACCTCCCAAAAATGGGGGAGAGGAACCCCTATGGCACCCCCTCCCCAGAAAGCCCTCTCCCCCGGTTCAGGAATAGCCAAATTCAAGAAAATGTAAACCAGGCTTGACTTTCCAGAAATTATTTTTGGCCGGGTTTAGCTGCACCCTCCAGGCTCAGGATCACCGGTGTATTTGCAGGTTTTGCTCTGCATCATCAGCCTGCCCAGACTCTGCTCGGTGTTTCACAAATGGAGAAGACAATGGATAATGTGCCAAGCTTCCTTGCAAACAGCAACACCTGCATCAGCATGACAGAAATAAAGGAAAAAAAAAAAAAAAAGAAAATATTCACCGGTTAGAACAGAGCCAGTGTCCCACCATCTTCCCCTCCACTGTTATTACAGAGGCAAACCTGGGCCTAAAGCTTCCACCTCTCAGTTCCTGATGCTGTTTGACTTCAGCCTTGACTCCCCCTGATCTACCTGACTGCCGTCCAAGTGGGGCTGGGGATGCTCAGCCTGGAAACAGGAGACACTGGGGAGGCCTCCCTGCAGCTCTGCAGGACTGGAAGGGTCCCACAGGAAAGACGGGGACAGTGTTCAGCCGGGCCCGTGGCAACAGGACAAGGGGGGATGGCTTTCAACTGCAGGAGGCTGATTGAAGTTGGATCTGAGGGAGCTGCTCGTTTACACGGAGGCTGCTGAGGCACTGGCCCAGGCTGTGGATGCCCCATCCTTGGCAACAGGGCTGTGAGCAGCATGGGCTGGGGAAGATTGCTCAGCTCGGAACAAGATGCTCTTTAGATCCACTGTGATGTCACAGATGTGATGTTCCAGCAGGAACTTCCAGCGTCCAGCAAAGAGCACAACACAACCACTGGCCCTTGTGTCAGCCCACCCTGTGCCAGCCCTCGTGCCAGCTCACCCTTCACCATGTTCCCTGTCACTCTTCTCGTCACCTGCGCCCTGATACTCCCATCAGTCCTGAAAGCTCTCTGTTGCCTGGATTTTGTCATCCGTCCCTGCAGGATGCTCACATTTGTCCTGAGGAAGGTACAGTGCCATTCCATGGAGGTGGACACCCCCCAGCTGCCCGGCTGGGCTGGAGTTCTGTGGGGAGGGGGTGGGACAGGGACCCCACTCTGAGGTGTTGCTACCTCTGCAGGCTGTCACCGAGAGAGAGGACGAGATGGAGGTGGACATGCAGGCTGATAGAGAGGAGGACATGGAAGTGGATGGAGAAGAGAGTGGAGACAATGCGATGGAGGTGGACATGGAGATTGATACAGAGGAGAAGATGGAAGTGGATGGAGAAGAGAGGGGAGAGGAAGAGATGGAGGTAGACATGCAGATGGATACAGAGGAGGAGATGGAAGTGGATGGAGAAGAGACTGGTGAAGAAGAGATGGAGGTAGATGTGGAAGAGGAGATGGACGTGGAAATGGAAGAGTACCTTGAGGACATGGACATTGATGAGAAAGATGAGGAAGAGGCCATGATCTTGGGATGAAGAGCAATACCAGCAGCAGGACAGGCATGTGGTCCCCACAGGCAGAGCGGGTCCCCTGCTGCCAGGCTGGGACTGGGCTGGGTGGTCCCTGCTCAGGGATGTGGGACCCGGTGCATTGGGTTCTGGTGGCCATCCCCAGCCTGTGCTGCGCTTGCTGGGCCAGCCTGGGGGCACATGGAAGAGCCCTCTCTGCCTGACTGGAGTGACCGTGCCTCTTGCTTTTCCTCAAGGACCGATGGAGATCCCGGACAGAGATGCCACCCTTTTGTACATACGTTGTAGAGTTTGTTGTTGTCTTTAGGCTATAGGTTTTAGGGCTTCTTTTTGTCTTCTGTAAATACGTTTCATAGACTTTTGTTAGATATGTTCTTAGGTATATACCTTCCATAGATAGTTGTTGTTACAAATATTCTTACAATGTAAATGTGTTCTGTGTTTTCTTTGCTGTTTTTCTGAAAATAAACAAGCTTTATTTTTCACACCCCAGTTCTCTTTCCATTTGCTTCAGGCACAGGTAGCATTTGCAAAGTTGTGGTTTCCGCTTGCTCCAGGTTCCCAGGGCTGGAGGTCAGTGGGGGCGCTGGCACAGCCACAAGCTTTTGTTTGGGGGCAATATTGAGAAGGGGGTGGGAGAGGGGGCACAGGGGGAGGTGGGACCCACTGAGGCTCCCCCAGGTCACCCCAGGACCCCCAGGCCCCGTCCCAGCCCCCCCAGTTCCCTCCACAGCCCCGGCTGAGGGGGGCTCAGCCCAGGAGCCGCCGTCGTTCGGGGCTCCCCCGAGGGCAGCCGCCAATGGGAGAGCTCCCGGCTCGGAGAGGCCCCAGCAGAGGAGGGGATCTTGTCCCTCCTCGAGTGCCCTGAAGGGTCTTCAGGCCCCTCTGAAGAGGAGTTTTTCTCTTTTTAGGGATGTTTGGGGGGACCTCACCCCTCCAAGGGTGTTTTTTCCTCCCCATTTTCAGGTGTTTGTGGGGCCACAGCCCCACAAGCCCCTTTTCAGGGGCGATCATGACAGCTTTAAGTGACATTTTTCTGGGGGACTCACTCCAAGCCGCTGTAGGGGATGTTTTGCCCCCCAGGGTGGATTTTTGGGGTTTAAGGGCCCCCGCTCTGGTCGGGTCCCACTCTAACTCCCCTGAAGAGGCCAACACCACTCCTGCTGATTCTGGCAGCGGAGCCCTGGGAGGGTTGTAAGAATTGAAATTTTTAAATTTCATTTTTATTCTATTTTATTTAAATTAAAATTTATTGATTTTTAGTTTTATTATAACTCCTTGAGAGGACAGCAAGGACATTCAAGGGCAGGAACATTTTTTCCTGGCTGGTGACTGGAATTTCAGACCCTGGCAGTGTGTGCAGAACCACACAGACTGGGATCAAACATGGGCTGGGATCACCTGGACTGAGATCCTATGGACTGGGACCATATGGAATGGGACCATAGGGATCAGGACGGTACACACTGGGATAAACTGGGTTGAGATTCTATGGACTGGGACCACATGGACTGGGATTGCACAGACTGGGATCCCATGGACTGGGAAAAAGCATTGGCTACCATTGGCTACCATCCACATAGAAAGGTGGCCACCTCAAGTTGTCTTGATCCTTTTTGGGTGTCCCATCCCCCTCTTTCCCCCGCCTTCCCCATCGTTCCCCCAATCCCCGCTCCCCTCCCCCGTGTTTGGTTTTGGGGGTTCCAGGCCCCTCCTGCTCCGTGGGGGGGTCCCGATCCCTCTTTGGTTTAATTTGGGGCCCCCAACCCCTTCTCACCGCGACCCCCGCGGCCGGGGGGGCTCTCAGCACCACCAGTGCCACCAGTCCGGCCCCAGCTGCCCCCGCACGCCCCATCCCCATCCCCAGGGTCACCTCCCCCCTCCCCAAATTCCGCTCCCGGGGAGCGCTGGGCGCTGCGGGTCCGCCTGGCGACTGAGGAGTCATCGAGAACAAGCGCTCTGATTGGCTAGAAATGGCCCCGCGCAGTCTCTGATTGGCTAGCGCATTGAGAAGCGCTGTGATCTGCCTGGCAACCGAGGAGCAGCGCTATCGCAGGCGCTGATTGGCTGAAAATCGCCGGCCCGGCAACTGAGTTGTCAGCAGCGCCGCGCGCTCTGATTGGCCAGGAGCTGTTTTGGGGTGGGGACGGGGGGAACTGGGGACCCCCAGGAGCCCCCCGGCTTTGGGGGTTTCCATCCCCCCTCGGCCCTCGGGGCGGCCCTGGGGCCACCCCAACACCCCCAAAGTGGGGAGGGTCCCCGGAGCCGTTTGGATCCCCCAAAAATGGGCTGGAAGCGGCAGGAGCCGCCCCAAAAAGGGATTGAAGGGTCCGGTCCGGGAATGGGGGAGGCTCCGGGGATGGCTCCGATCCGGATCGGGGCGGGCTGGGATTGAGGGAGGGTCCGTTCAGCGACTGGGGAGGGGTCTGGGACTGGGTCAGGGGCTGGCATTGGGGAGGGTTTGGGAATTGGGGAGGGGTCTGGGATTGAGGGGATTGGTCCATCCCGGGATTGGGGCAGGGTCGCTCCCTGGGGGAGGGGTCCATTATTGGGCCAGGGCCTCTCCCCTTCCCGAGCCCAATCCCGTTCCTGATCCTGTTCCCGATCCCAATCCCATTCCCATTTCTGTTCCCGTTCCCGATCTCATTCCTGACCCCGATCCCACTCCCATTCCCGATCCCGATCCTGTTCCCAGTCCCGGTCCCGCCGCTGTTTCCAGGAAATGGCTCTGCTCTCAACCCCGACCCCAAACCCAGCGGGTCAAACACCCCAGATCCTGGGGTCAACTCCCCCCGACCCCAAATCCTGGGGGTTCAAACACTGGGGGGGTCAAACACCCTCAAACCAAAACTCTGGGATGTCAAGCCCTACCCCCCCCCCCCCCAGCCCCGAACCCCAAATTTTAGGATCAAACCCTCCAAATCCCAGATCCTGGGGTGTCAAACACTCCCCAATTCCCAAACGATGGGGTTAAATACCCCTGATTTTGCTGATGCAAAAAAATGTCTCAGAAATTCAGCCAGCTTGTTCACCTTTTTTTTAAACTTCTTTTCAGGGTTGGACGACCTGGTTGCGACAGCGGAACCCTTCTAAAAGACGGATGCTAAGAGACATAACCGGTGCTTTGGGAACAGGATTGGGAATTCTAAATAGCATTGATTCAGAAGTATTAATGAACACATTGGCTGCCACCACTAGATTTGACCAAATTCCAACAACCACTGCAGTCGTCCTTCTTGGCCTTGGGAAGACATCAGCGCTTGCTATCAAACATATTACCAAGTTGGGAGGAAGCAAGCGTAAATGATCACAAATTGGTAATTGATGCACTCGGTGCCACACAAAAGAACGTTTCTTTAGCTCTCAGCTGTATCCAGGCTCAATTAGGGATGCAGTCGGTTGCTGCCTCGATTATAAGAGAAGGTGAAGAAGGCACTTTTCCTACTGAGATTCGGAAAATAGTTTGGGACAGTGCCGCTGATTTTGAAAAGGAATTCCAATCCCGGTGGAACCTAGTGAACTTTACCTATGACCCCATCACAAACATAGCCACAGCTTTGGTGTTAACCGTACGTGATGCCTCAAGTGCATTTGGTATTCCCCATCATTGCACTAGGACTGGGACACATATGGAGCCACTGGGAATGTGCTGGGGGCAACTGGGACCACGCTGGGGGCAACTGGGGACAAGGGTGAGTGACTGGGGCCCTGCTGGCAGAGACTGGGATCATACTGGACAAATACTGGGATCTTACTGGGAGTGACTGGGACTATTCTGGGGGCAAGTGGGAGAACTGGGAACACACGGGATGAAAGTGGGAACAACGGGAACAGTGCTGAGGGCAAATTGTAGCATAATGGGGAGTGACTGGCAGCAACTGGGCTCCTGCTGGGAGCAGCCCCTGGCGGCCCCGGGAGCCCCGCACCCCTTTCCCGGCCATGCCGCCCCTCCAGCCCCAGCACCCCCCATTGCCGGGGTGCCGGCACTGCCAGGGGTCCCCCCCTCTCGGGTTCCCCGCTGGGGCTTCTGGGGCTCTCCTCTCTCGGGGCTCCCGCTCAGGGCAGCCGCGGCTCTCCCGGGGCTCCCCAAAACCGGTGTCCCCCCGACGGGGCTCTGCCGCCACCCACACTGGGATCCCCCGAAAACACCTCTCGGGGACCCCCCGATGTCCCCCCGAGGGCCAGCTGCGGCTCGGCTTTGGAGCCCTGCCAGCTCCAAACATCCCTCCCAAAGAACCCGAACCCAGGCACCCCCCAGGATATTTGGGCCGAGCTCCCCCTCCCTGGGCACCTGCGGGATGGGGGCGATGCTCCCGGGGTGCTGCGAGCTCAGGCAGCGCCAGGGCCACGCGATTCCTTCTCTCCTCTCCTCCAGCTGCTCCCTGCTGCCGCTGCGCCTCTTCCTCCCTCCCTCCTCCTCCTGCCCCGCTCCGGGATCCTGAACCATGAGGGGAAAGGAGCGAGGAAAGGGCGGAACCGTGAGGGGAAAGGAGCGGGGCCAGGGGGACGCGCTGTCCTAAAAAAGCCCGGTTTGACCCAAAATCACCCAAAAGGGCATCAAATGCAGCCTACATCCACATGGTTCGGCCTGACACCAACCAAATGGGATTAAAAGTATCCAGTGGGCTCTAAAATCCAACCCAAGGGGCTTAAAACTGCCCCAAGTGTTTTATAGCCCTCAAGAAATGGCTTAAGATCACCCGTAAATCTTTCAAATGTGACTAAAATCCACCCTGAAAGTATCTGGTCCAGCCTAAAATCATCCAAAGGTATCTAAAATCACCAAAATGTCCCTGACACCAACACAAGAAGACCTAAAATCACCCTAAAAAGGCTTGGTTCAACCTAAAATTGCCCAAAGCAGCAAAAAACCCTACTTAAATGCACCCAAAATACACAAAAAAGGGACCTAAAATCACCCACACAGGATTAGGATTCACCCATATGGGCCCAGTTTTTCCTAAACTCACCCAAATGGGCCCCAGCCCCACCCCCATGGGCCTAAAATCATCCAAAGGGGTCTGAAATCCCCCCTAAACCCCACCAGATTCGGCCTCAAATCAGCCACAGGGGCTGAAAATCCACCCAAAAAGGCTCGGGATCCCCGCAAGGGATCTGAAGCCCACCCTAAACCTGCCCGGTTCGGCCCAAAATCCCCCAAAGGGGCCGAGCCCGAGGCCGAGCCCGGGATCGGCTCCGGGGTCGCTCCGGGACCTCCGCGTCCGCTCCGGGCAGTTTTGGCCGCGGCCCCGGACGGGCCTGGGCGGGACCGGGAGGGACCAGGGAGGGCTCGGGAGGGGTTTGGGCATTTGGGGCTTTTTTGGGCTTTTGGGAATTGTGTTGGGAGTTTACAGGGAATTGTTGGGGTTTTTGGGGAGAATTATTGGGTTTGGAGGCAGTTGGGGGATTTTGGGGAGTTTGGTTTTGAGGGGTTTTCTTGGTGCTTTGAGGGGGAAGTTGTTTTCCTGGGGGTATTTGGGGGTTAATTGAAATTTTTTGTGTTTTCTTTAGAATTTTGGAAGGTTTTACTGGGATTTTGTGGGGATTTTGTGGGATCCTCTGGAATTATTTCTGGGTTTTATTGGGATTTTTAGAGGATTTGGAGGCAATTTATTGGAATTGTGGGGGCATTTAGTGGGATTCTTTGGGGATTTGGGTTTGTTAGGAATTTTAGTGGGGATTAGGGGGGGTTTTGTAGGTTTTTTCTAGGTTGTTGTCAAGATTTCTTTGGACTCGTGAGTATTTTGTGGGGCTTGTTGTGGTTTTGGAGACATTTTTGGGAGGATTTGTGGGGTTTAATTGGGATTTTGTGGGCTTTTATTGGGATTCGAGGGTGTTCTAATGGGAATTTGTGAAATTTAATTGCGATTTCATGGGGTTTATTGGGACTTTCAGGGGTTTAAAGCAGATTTTGGTGCCTCTCAGCCCTTCCCCACACCCTGGGACAACTCCAAAGCCCCCCAAAATTCCACTGAAACCCCCCAAAATCCCCCAAAAATCCCAATTAAAAACTCCTAAACACCAAAGAATCCCACAAAATCCCAGTGGAACCCACCAAAATTTAAAAAAAAAAAAAAAAAAAAAAAAAAAAAAAAAAAACCGCCCAAAAATTTCAATAAACCCCCCAAAAAATAACCACCCCAAAACCCTAAAAAATCCCTAAAATCCAAAATCCTCAAAACCCACAAAACCCCCATAACCCCACAAACCCAGTAATTCTCTCCAAAATCCAATAATTCCCCCTAATCTCCCAACAAAATCCCCCAAAGCCCATACATGCCGCCAAAATCCCCCCAAAATCCCCCCAGAGCGCCCCAGACTCACCGGGGGCAGTCCTGGATCAGGGGGCACCGGCCGGTGGAACAGGAGCCACCTCAGGGGGCCCGCGGTGCTTTTTGGGGAGGGGGCACCATGGGAAACCCCCCAAAAATGGGGGGGGGGAACCCCTGTGGCACCCCCTCCCCAGAAAGCCCTCTCCCCCGGTTCAGGAATAGCCAAATTCAAGAAAATGTAAACCAGGCTTGACTTTCCAGAAATTATTTTTGGCCGGGTTTAGCTGCACCCTCCAGGCTCAGGATCACCGGTGTATTTGCAGGTTTTGCTCTGCATCATCAGCCTGCCCAGACTCTGCTCGGTGTTTCACAAATGGAGAAGACAATGGATATTGTGCCAAGCTTCCTTGCAAACAGCAACACCTGCATCAGCATGACAGAAAAGAAGGGAAAAAAAAAAAAAAAGAAAATAATCAGCGGTTAGAACAGAGCCAGTGTCCCACCATCTTCCCCTCCACTGTTATTATAGAGGCAAACCTGGGCCTAAAGCTTCCACCTCTAAGTTCCTGATGCTGTTTGACTTCAGCCTTGACTCCCCCTGATCTACCTGACTGCCGTCCAAGTGGGGCTGGGGATGCTCAGCCTGGAAAGAGGAGACACTGGGGAGGCCTCCCTGCAGCTCTGCAGGACTGGAAGGGTCCCACAGGAAAGACGGGGACAGTGTTCAGCCGGGCCCGTGGCAACAGGACAAGGGGGGATGGCTTTCAACTGCAGGAGGCTGATTGAAGTTGGATCTGAGGGAGCTGCTCTTTTACACGGAGGCTGCTGAGGCACTGGCCCAGGCTGTGGATGCCCCATCCTTGGCAACAGGGCTGTGAGCAGCATGGGCTGGGGAAGATTGCTCAGCTCGGAACAAGATGCTCTTTAGATCCACTGTGATGTCACAGATGTGATGTTCCAGCAGGAACTTCCAGCATCCAGCAAAGAGCACAACACAACCACTGGCCCTTGTGTCAGCCCACCCTGTGCCAGCCCTCGTGCCAGCTCACCCTTCACCATGTTCCCTGTCACTCTTCTCGTCACCTGCGCCCTGATACTCCCATCAGTCCTGAAAGCTCTCTGTTGCCTGGATTTTGTCATCCGTCCCTGCAGGATGCTCACATTTGTCCTGAGGAAGGTACAGTGCCATTCCATGGAGGTGGACACCCCCCAGCTGCCCGGCTGGGCTGGAGTTCTGTGGGGATGGGGTGGGACAGGGACCCCACTCTGAGGTGTTGCTACCTCTGCAGGCTGTCACCGAGAGAGAGGACGAGATGGAGGTGGACATGCAGGCTGATAGAGAGGAGGACATGGAAGTGGATGGAGAAGAGAGTGGAGACAATGCGATGGAGGTGGACATGGAGATTGATACAGAGGAGGAGATGGAAGTGGATGGAGAAGAGAGTGGAGAGGAAGAGATGGAGGTGGACATGCAGATGGATACAGAGGAGGAGATGGAAGTGGATGGAGAAGAGAGTGGAGAGGAAGAGATGGAGGTGGACATGGAGATTGATACAGAGGAGGAGATGGAAGTGGATGGAGAAGAGACTGGAGAGGAAGAGATGGAGGTGGACATGCAGATGGATCCAGAGGAGGAGATGGAAGTGGATGGAGAAGAGACTGGTGAAGAAGAGATGGAAGTAGATGTGGAAGAGGAGATGGACGTGGAAATGGAAGAGTACCTTGAGGACATGGACATTGATGAGAAAGATGAGGAAGAGGCCATGATCTTGGGATGAAGAGCAATACCAGCAGCAGGACAGGCATGTGGTCCCCACAGGCAGAGCGGGTCCCCTGCTGCCAGGCTGGGACTGGGCTGGGTGGTCCCTGCTCAGGGATGTGGGACCCGGTGCATTGGGTTCTGGTGGCCATCCCCAGCCTGTGCTGCGCTTGCTGGGCCAGCCTGGGGGCACATGGAAGAGCCCTCTCTGCCTGATTGGAGTGACCGTGCCTCTTGCTTTTCCTCAAGGACCGATGGAGATCCCGGACAGAGATGCCACCCTTTTGTACATACGTTGTAGAGTTTGTTGTTGTCTTTAGGCTATAGGTTTTAGGGCTTCTTTTTGTCTTCTGTAAATACGTTTCATAGACTTTTGTTAGATATGTTCTTAGGTATATACGTTCCATAGATAGTTGTTGTTACAAATATTCTTACAATGTAAATGTGTTCTGTGTTTTCTTTGCTGTTTTTCTGAAAATAAACAAGCTTTATTTTTCACACCCCAGTTCTCTTTCCATTTGCTTCAGGCACAGGTAGCATTTGCAAAGTTGTGGTTTCCCCTTGCTCCAGGTTCCCAGGGCTGGAGGTCGGTGGGGGCACAGCCACAAGCTTTTGTTTGGGGGCAATATTGGGAAGGGGGTGGGAGAGGGGGCACAGGGGGAGGTGGGACCCACTGAGGCTCCCCCAGGTCACCCCAGGACCCCCAGGCCCCGTCCCAGCCCCCCCAGTTCCCTCCACAGCCCCGGCTGAGGGGGGCTCAGCCCAGGAGCCGCCGTCGTTCGGGGCTCCCCCGAGGGCAGCCGCCAACGGGAGAGCTCCCGGCTCGGAGAGGCCCCAGCAGAGGAGGGGATCTTGTCCCTCCTCGAGTGCCCTGAAGGGTCTTCAGGCCCCTCTGAAGAGGAGTTTTTCTCTTTTTAGGGATGTTTGGGGGGACCTCACCCCTCCAAGGGTGTTTTTTCCTCCCCATTTTCAGGTGTTTGTGGGGCCACAGCCCCACAAGCCCCTTTTCAGGGGTGATCATGACAGCTTTAAGTGACATTTTTCTGGGGGACTCACTCCAAGCCGCTGTAGGGGATGTTTTGCCCCCCAGGGTGGATTTTTGGGGTTTAAGGGCCCCCGCTCTGGTCGGGTCCCACTCTAACTCCCCTGAAGAGGCCAACACCACTCCTGCTGATTCCGGCAGCGGAGCCCTAGGAGGGTTGTAAGAGTTGAAATTTTTAAATTTCATTTTTATTCTATTTTATTTAAATTAAAATTTATTGATTTTTAGTTTTATTATAACTCCTTGAGAGGACAGCAAGGACATTCAAGGGCAGGAACATTTTTTCCTGGCTGGTGACTGGAATTTCAGACCCTGGCAGTGTGTGCAGAACCACACAGACTGGGATCAAACATGGGCTGGGATCACCTGGACTGAGATCCTATGGACTGGGACCATATGGAATGGGACCATAGGGATCAGGACGGTACACACTGGGATAAACTGGGTTGAGATTATATGGACTGGGACCACATCGACTGGGATTGCACAGACTGGGATCCCATGGACTGGGAAAAAGCATTGGCTACCATTGGCTACCATCCACATAGAAAGGTGGCCACCTCAAGTTGTCTTGATCCTTTTTGGGTGTCCCATCCCCCTCTTTCCCCCGCCTTCCCCATCGTTCCCCCAGTCCCCGCTCCCCTCCCCCGTGTTTGGTTTTGGGGGTTCCAGGCCCCTCCTGCTCCGTGGGGGTGTCCCGATCCCTCTTTGGTTTAATTTGGGGCCCCCAACCCCTTCTCACCGCGACCCCCGCGGCCGGGGGGGCTCTCAGCACCACCAGTGCCACCAGTCCGGCCCCAGCTGCCCCCGCACGCCCCATCCCCATCCCCAGGGTCACCTCCCCCCTCCCCAAATTCCGCTCCCGGGGAGCGCTGGGCGCTGCGGGTCCGCCTGGCGACTGAGGAGTCATCGAGAACAAGCGCTCTGATTGGCTAGAAATGGCCCTGCGCAGTCTCTGATTGGCTAGAGCATTGAGAAGCGTTTTGATCTGCCTGGCAACCGAGGAGCAGCGCTATCGCAGGCGCTGATTGGCTGAAAATCGCCGGCCCGGCAACTGAGTTGTCAGCAGCGCCGCGCGCTCTGATTGGCCAGGAGCTGTTTTGGGGTGGGGACGGGGGGAACTGGGGACCCCCAGGAGCCCCCCGGCTTTGGGGGTTTCCATCCCCCCTCGGCCCCCGGGGCGGCCCTGGGGCCACCCCAACACCCCCAAAGTGGGGAGGGTCCCCGGAGCCGTTTGGATCCCCCAAAAATGGGCTGGAAGAGGCAGGAGCCGCCCCAAAAAGGGATTGAAGGGTCCGGTCCGGGAATGGGGGAGGCTCCGGGGATGGCTCCGATCCGCATCGGGGCGGGCTGGGATTGAGGGAGGGTCCGTTCAGCGACTGGGGAGGGGTCTGGGACTGGGTCAGGGGCTGGCATTGGGGAGGGTTTGGGAATTGGGGAGGGGTCTGGGATTGAGGGGGTTGGTCCATCTCGGGATTGGGGCAGGGTCGCTCCCTGGGGGAGGGGTCCATTATTGGGCCAGGGCCTCTCCCCTTCCCGAGCCCAATCCCGTTCCTGATCCTGTTCCCGATCCCAATCCCATTCCCATTTCTGTTCCCGTTCCCGATCTCATTCCCGACCCCGATCCCACTCCCATTCCCGATCCCGATCCTGTTCCCAGTCCCGGTCCCGCCGCTGTTTCCAGGAAATGGCTCTGCTCTCAACCCCGACCCCAAACCCAGCGGGTCAAACACCCCAGATCCTGGGGTCAACTCCCCCCGACCCCAAATCCTGGGGGTTCAAACACTGGGGGGGTCAAACACCCTCAAACCCAAACTCTGGGATGTCAAGCCCTACCCCCCCCCCCCCCCAGCCCCGAACCCCAAATTTTAGGATCAAACCCTCCAAATCCCAGATCCTGGGGTGTCAAACACTCCCCAATTCCCAAACGATGGGGTTAAATACCCCTGATTTTGCTGATGGAAAAAAAACTTCTTTTCAGGGTTGGACGACCTGGTTGCGACAGCGGAACCCTTCTAAAAGACGGATGCTAAGAGACATAACCGGTGCTGTGGGAACAGGATTGGGAATTCTAAATAGCATTGATTCAGAAGTATTAATGAACACATTGGCTGCCACCACTAGATTTGACCAAATTCCAACAACCACTGCAGTCGTCCTTCTTGGCCTTGGGAAGACATCAGCGCTTGCTATCAAACATATTACCAAGTTGGGAGGAAGCAAGCGTAAATGATCACAAATTGGTAATTGATGCACTCGGTGCCACACAAAAGAACGTTTCTTTAGCTCTCAGCTGTATCCAGGCTCAATTAGGGATGCAGTCGGTTGCTGCCTCGATTATAAGAGAAGGTGAAGAAGGCACTTTTCCTACTGAGATTCGGAAAATAGTTTGGGACAGTGCCGCTGATTTTGAAAAGGAATTCCAATCCCGGTGGAACCTAGTGAACTTTACCTATGACCCCATCACAAACATAGCCACAGCTTTGGTGTTAACCGTACGTGATGCCTCAAGTGCGTTTGGTATTCCCCATCATTGCACTAGGACTGGGACACATATGGAGCCACTGGGAATGTGCTGGGGGCAACTGGGACCACGCTGGGGGCAACTGGGGACAAGGGTGAGTGACTGGGGCCCTGCTGGCAGAGACTGGGATCATACTGGACTCATACTGGGATCTTACTGGGAGTGACTGGGACTATTCTGGGGGCAAGTGGGAGAACTGGGAAAACACTGGATGGCACTGGGAACAACGGGAACAGTGCTGAGGGCAAATTGTAGCATAATGGGGAGTGACTGGCAGCAACTGGGCTCCTGCTGGGAGCAGCCCCTGGCGGCCCCGGGAGCCCCGCACCCCTTTCCCGGCCATGCCGCCCCTCCAGCCCCAGCACCCCCCATTGCCGGGGTGCCGGCACTGCCAGGGGTCCCCCCCTCTCGGGTTCCCCGCTGGGGCTTCTGGGGCTCTCCTCTCTCGGGGCTCCCGCTCAGGGCAGCCGCGGCTCTCCCGGGGCTCCCCAAAACCGGTGTCCCCCCGACGGGGCTCTGCCGCCACCCACACTGGGATCCCCCAAAAACACCTCTCGGGGACCCCCCGATGTCCCCCCGAGGGCCAGCTGCGGCTCGGCTTTGGAGCCCTGCCAGCTCCAAACATCCCTCCCAAAGAACCCGAACCCAGGCACCCCCCAGGATATTTGGGCCGAGCTCCCCCTCCCTGGGCACCTGCGGGATGGGGGCGATGCTCCCGGGGTGCTGCGAGCTCAGGCAGCGCCAGGGCCACGCGATTCCTTCTCTCCTCTCCTCCAGCTGCTCCCTGCTGCCGCTGCGCCTCTTCCTCCCTCCCTCCTCCTCCTGCCCCGCTCCGGGATCCTGAACCATGAGGGGAAAGGAGCGAGGAAAGGGCGGAACCGTGAGGGGAAAGGAGCGGGGCCAGGGGGACGCGCTGTCCTAAAAAAGCCCGGTTTGACCCAAAATCACCCAAAAGGGCATCAAATGCAGCCTACATCCACATGGTTCGGCCTGACACCAACCAAATGGGATTAAAAGTATCCAGTGGGCTCTAAAATCCAACCCAAGGGGCTTAAAACTGCCCCAAGTGTTTTATAGCCCTCAAGAAATGGCTTAAGATCACCCGTAAATCTTTCAAATGTGACTAAAATCCACCCTGAAAGTATCTGGTCCAGCCTAAAATCATCCAAAGGTATCTAAAATCACCAAAATGTCCCTGACACCAACACAAGAAGACCTAAAATCACCCTAAAAAGGCTTGGTTCAACCTAAAATTGCCCAAAGCAGCAAAAAACCCTACTTAAATGCACCCAAAAGACACAAAAAAGGGACCTAAAATCACCCACACAGGATTAGGATTCACCCATATGGGCCCAGTTTTTCCTAAACTCACCCAAATGGGCCCCAGCCCCACCCACATGGGCCTAAAATCATCCAAAGGGGTCTGAAATCCCCCCTAAACCCCACCAGATTCGGCCTCAAATCAGCCACAGGGGCTGAAAATCCACCCAAAAAGGCTCGGGATCCCCGCAAGGGATCTGAAGCCCACCCTAAACCTGCCCGGTTCGGCCCAAAATCCCCCAAAGGGGCCGAGCCCGAGGCCGAGCCCGGGATCGGCTCCGGGGTCGCTCCGGGACCTCTGCGTTCGCTCCGGGCAGTTTTGGCCGCGGCCCCGGACGGGCCTGGGCGGGACCGGGAGGGACCAGGGAGGGCTCGGGAGGGGTTTGGGCATTTGGGGCTTTTTTGGGCTTTGGGGAATTGTGTTGGGAGTTTATGGGGAATTGTTGGGGTTTTTGGGGAGAATTATTGGGTTTGGAGGCAGTTGGGGGATTTTGGGGAGTTTGGTTTTGAGGGGTTTTATTGGTGCTTTGAGTGGGAAGTTGTTTTCTTGGGGGTATTTGGGGGTTAATTGAAATTTTTTGTGTTTTCTTTAGAATTTTGGAAGGTTTTACTGGGATTTTGTGGGGATTTTGTGGGATCCTCTGGAATTATTTCTGGGTTTTATTGGGATTTTTAGGGGATTTGGAGGCAATTTATTGGAATTGTGGGGGCATTTAGTGGGATTCTTTGGGGATTTGGGTTTGTTAGGAATTTTAGTGGGGATTAGGGGGGGTTTTGTAGGTTTTTTCTAGGTTGTTGTCAAGATTTCTTTGGACTCGTGAGTATTTTGTGGGGCTTGTTGTGGTTTTGGAGACATTTTTGGGAGGATTTGTGGGGTTTAATTGGGATTTTGTGGGCTTTTATTGGGATTCGAGGGTGTTCTAATGGGAATTTGTGAAATTTAATTGCGATTTCATGGGGTTTATTGGGACTTTCAGGGGTTTAAAGGAGACTTTGGTGCCTCTCAGCCCTTCCCCACACCCTGGGACAACTCCAAAGCCCCCCAAAATTCCACTGAAACCCCCCAAAATCCCCCAAAAATCCCAATTAAAAACTCCTAAACACCAAAGAATCCCACAAAATCCCAATGGAACCCACCAAAATTAAAAAAAAAAAAAAAAAAAAAAAAAAAAAAAAAAAACAAACCGCCCAAAAATTTCAATAAACCCCCCAAAAAATAACCACCCCAAAACCCTAAAAAATCCCTAAAATCCAAAATCCTCAAAACCCACAAAACCCCCATAACCCCACAAACCCAGTAATTCTCTCCAAAATCCAATAATTCCCCCTAATCTCCCAACAAAATCCCCCAAAGCCCATACATGCCGCCAAAATCTCCCCAAAATCCCCCCAGAGCGCCCCAGACTCACCGGGGGCAGTCCTGGATCAGGGGGCACCGGCCGGTGGAACAGGAGCCACCTCAGGGGGCCCGCGGTGCTTTTTGGGGAGGGGGCACCATGGGAAACCCCCCAAAAATGGGGGGGGGGGAACCCCTGTGGCACCCCCTCCCCAGAAAGCCCTCTCCCCCGGTTCAGGAATAGCCAAATTCAAGAAAATGTAAACCAGGCTTGACTTTCCAGAAATTATTTTTGGCCGGGTTTAGCTGCACCCTCCAGGCTCAGGATCACCGGCGTATTTGCAGGTTTTGCTCTGCATCATCAGCCTGCCCAGACTCTGCTCGGTGTTTCACAAATGGAGAAGACAATGGATATTGTGCCAAGCTTCCTTGCAAACAGCAACACCTGCATCAGCATGACAGAAAAGAAGGGAAAAAAAAAAAAAAAGAAAATATTCACCGGTTAGAACAGAGCCAGTGTCCCACCATCTTCCCCTCCACTGTTATTATAGAGGCAAACCTGGGCCTAAAGCTTCCACCTCTCAGTTCCTGACGCTGTTTGACTTCAGCCTTGACTCCCCCTGATCTACCTGACTGCCGTCCAAGTGGGGCTGGGGATGCTCAGCCTGGAAACAGGAGACACTGGGGAGGCCTCCCTGCAGCTCTGCAGGACTGGAAGGGTCCCACAGGAAAGACGGGGACAGTGTTCAGCCGGGCCCGTGGCAACAGGACAAGGGGGGATGGCTTTCAACTGCAGGAGGCTGATTGAAGTTGGATCTGAGGGAGCTGCTCTTTTACACGGAGGCTGCTGAGGCACTGGCCCAGGCTGTGGATGCCCCATCCTTGGCAACAGGGCTGTGAGCAGCATGGGCTGGGGAAGATTGCTCAGCTCGGAACAAGATGCTCTTTAGATCCACTGTGATGTCACAGATGTGATGTTCCAGCAGGAACTTCCAGCGTCCAGCAAAGAGCACAACACAACCACTGGCCCTTGTGTCAGCCCACCCTGTGCCAGCCCTCGTGCCAGCTCACCCTTCACCATGTTCCCTGTCACTCTTCTCGTCACCTGCGCCCTGATACTCCCATCAGTCCTGAAAGCTCTCTGTTGCCTGGATTTTGTCATCCGTCCCTGCAGGATGCTCACATTTGTCCTGAGGAAGGTACAGTGCCATTCCATGGAGGTGGACACCCCCCAGCTGCCCGGCTGGGCTGGAGTTCTGTGGGGATGGGGTGGGACAGGGACCCCACTCTGAGGTGTTGCTACCTCTGCAGGCTGTCACCGAGAGAGAGGACGAGATGGAGGTGGACATGCAGGCTGATAGAGAGGAGGACATGGAAGTGGATGGAGAAGAGAGTGGAGACAATGCGATGGAGGTGGACATGGAGATTGATACAGAGGAGGAGATGGAAGTGGATGGAGAAGAGAGTGGAGAGGAAGAGATGGAGGTGGACATGCAGATGGATACAGAGGAGGAGATGGAAGTGGATGGAGAAGAGACTGGAGAGGAAGAGATGGAGGTGGACATGCAGATTGATACAGAGGAGGAGATGGAAGTGGATGGAGAAGAGACTGGAGAGGAAGAGATGGAGGTGGACATGCAGATGGATCCAGAGGAGGAGATGGAAGTGGATGGAGAAGAGACTGGTGAAGAAGAGATGGAAGTAGATGTGGAAGAGGAGATGGACGTGGAAATGGAAGAGTACCTTGAGGACATGGACATTGATGAGAAAGATGAGGAAGAGGCCATGATCTTGGGATGAAGACCAATACCAGCAGCAGGACAGGCATGTGGTCCCCACAGGCAGAGCGGGTCCCCTGCTGCCAGGCTGGGACTGGGCTGGGTGGTCCCTGCTCAGGGATGTGGGACCCGGTGCATTGGGTTCTGGTGGCCATCCCCAGCCTGTGCTGCGCTTGCTGGGCCAGCCTGGGGGCACATAGAAGAGCCCTCTCTGCCTGATTGGAGTGACCGTGCCTCTTGCTTTTCCTCAAGGACCGATGGAGATCCCGGACAGAGATGCCACCCTTTTGTACATACGTTGTAGAGTTTGTTGTTGTCTTTAGGCTATAGGTTTTAGGGCTTCTTTTTGTCTTCTGTAAATACGTTTCATAGACTTTTGTTAGATATGTTCTTGGGTATATACGTTCCATAGATAGTTGTTGTTACAAATATTCTTACAATGTAAATGTGTTCTGTGTTTTCTTTGCTGTTTTTCTGAAAATAAACAAGCTTTATTTTTCACACCCCAGTTCTCTTTCCATTTGCTTCAGGCACAGGTAGCATTTGCAAAGTTGTGGTTTCCGCTTGCTCCAGGTTCCCAGGGCTGGAGGTCGGTGGGGGCACAGCCACAAGCTTTTGTTTGGGGGCAATATTGAGAAGGGGGTGGGAGAGGGGGCACAGGGGGAGGTGGGACCCACTGAGGCTCCCCCAGGTCACCCCAGGACCCCCAGGCCCCGTCCCAGCCCCCCCCAGTTCCCTCCACAGCCCCGGCTGAGGGGGGCTCAGCCCAGGAGCCGCCGTCGTTCGGGGCTCCCCCGAGGGCAGCCGCCAACGGGAGAGCTCCCGGCTCGGAGAGGCCCCAGCAGAGGAGGGGATCTTGTCCCTCCTCGAGTGCCCTGAAGGGTCTTCAGGCCCCTCTGAAGAGGAGTTTTTCTCTTTTTAGGGATGTTTGGGGGGACCTCACCCCTCCAAGGGTGTTTTTTCCTCCCCATTTTCAGGTGTTTGTGGGGCCACAGCCCCACAAGCCCCTTTTCAGGGGTGATCATGACAGCTTTAAGTGACATTTTTCTGGGGGACTCACTCCAAGCCGCTGTAGGGGATGTTTTGCCCCCCAGGGTGGATTTTTGGGGTTTAAGGGCCCCCGCTCTGGTCGGGTCCCACTCTAACTCCCCTGAAGAGGCCAACACCACTCCTGCTGATTCCGGCAGCGGAGCCCTAGGAGGGTTGTAAGAGTTGAAATTTTTAAATTTCATTTTTATTCTATTTTATTTAAATTCAAATTTATTGATTTTTAGTTTTATTATAACTCCTTGAGAGGACAGCAAGGACATTCAAGGGCAGGAACATTTTTTCCTGGCTGGTGACTGGAATTTCAGACCCTGGCAGTGTGTGCAGAACCACACAGACTGGGATCAAACATGGGCTGGGATCACCTGGACTGAGATCCTATGGACTGGGACCATATGGAATGGGACCATAGGGATCAGGACGGTACACACTGGGATAAACTGGGTTGAGATTATATGGACTGGGACCACATCGACTGGGATTGCACAGACTGGGATCCCATGGACTGGGAAAAAGCATTGGCTACCATTGGCTACCATCCACATAGAAAGGTGGCCACCTCAAGTTGTCTTGATCCTTTTTGGGTGTCCCATCCCCCTCTTTCCCCCGCCTTCCCCATCGTTCCCCCAGTCCCCGCTCCCCTCCCCCGTGTTTGGTTTTGGGGGTTCCAGGCCCCTCCTGCTCCGTGGGGGGGTCCCGATCCCTCTTTGGTTTAATTTGGGGCCCCCAACCCCTTCTCACCGCGACCCCCGCGGCCGGGGGGGCTCTCAGCACCACCAGTGCCACCAGTCCGGCCCCAGCTGCCCCCGCACGCCCCATCCCCATCCCCAGGGTCACCTCCCCCCTCCCCAAATTCCGCTCCCGGGGAGCGCTGGGCGCTGCGGGTCCGCCTGGCGACTGAGGAGTCATCGAGAACAAGCGCTCTGATTGGCTAGAAATGGCCCCGCGAAGTCTCTGATTGGCTAGCGCATTGAGAAGCGTTTTGATCTGCCTGGCAACCGATGAGCAGCGCTATCGCAGGCGCTGATTGGCTGAAAATCGCCGGCCCGGCAACTGAGTTGTCAGCAGCGCCGCGCGCTCTGATTGGCCAGGAGCTGTTTTGGGGTGGGGACGGGGGGAACTGGGGACCCCCAGGAGCCCCCCGGCTTTGGGGGTTTCCATCCCCCCTTGGCCCTCGGGGCGGCCCTGGGGCCACCCCAACACCCCCAAAGTGGGGAGGGTCCCCGGAGCCCTTTGGATCCCCCAAAAATGGGCTGGAAGCGGCAGGAGCCGCCCCAAAAAGGGATTGAAGGGTCCGGTCCGGGAATGGGGGAGGCTCCGGGGATGGCTCCGATCCGCATCGGGGCGGGCTGGGATTGAGGGAGGGTCCGTTCAGCGACTGGGGAGGGGTCTGGGACTGGGTCAGGGGCTGGCATTGGGGAGGGTTTGGGAATTGGGGAGGGGTCTGGGATTGAGGGGATTGCTCCATCCCGGGATTGGGGCAGGGTCGCTCCCTGGGGGAGGGGTCCATTATTGGGCCAGGGCCTCTCCCCTTCCCGAGCCCAATCCCGTTCCTGATCCTGTTCCCGATCCCAATCCCAATCCCATTCCCATTTCTGTTCCCGTTCCTGATCTCATTCCCGACCCCGATCCCACTCCCATTCCCGATCCCGATCCTGTTCCCAGTCCCGGTCCCGCCGCTGTTTCCAGGAAATGGCTCTGCTCTCAACCCCGACCCCAAACCCAGCGGGTCAAACACCCCAGATCCTGGGGTCAACTCCCCCCGACCCCAAATCCTGGGGGTTCAAACACTGGGGGGGTCAAACACCCTCAAACCCAAACTCTGGGATGTCAAGCCCTACCCCCCCCCCCCCCAGCCCTGAACCCCAAATTTTAGGATCAAACCCTCCAAATCCCAGATCCTGGGGTGTCAAACACTCCCCAATTCCCAAACGATGGGGTTAAATACCCCTGATTTTGCTGATGGAAAAAAAACTTCTTTTCAGGGTTGGACGACCTGGTTGCGACAGCGGAACCCTTCTAAAAGACGGATGCTAAGAGACATAACCGGTGCTGTGGGAACAGGATTGGGAATTCTAAATAGCATTGATTCAGAAGTATTAATGAACACATTGGCTGCCACCACTAGATTTGACCAAATTCCAACAACCACTGCAGTCGTCCTTCTTGGCCTTGGGAAGACATCAGCGCTTGCTATCAAACATATTACCAAGTTGGGAGGAAGCAAGCGTAAATGATCACAAATTGGTAATTGATGCACTCGGTGCCACACAAAAGAACGTTTCTTTAGCTCTCAGCTGTATCCAGGCTCAATTAGGGATGCAGTCGGTTGCTGCCTCGATTATAAGAGAAGGTGAAGAAGGCACTTTTCCTACTGAGATTCGGAAAATAGTTTGGGACAGTGCCGCTGATTTTGAAAAGGAATTCCAATCCCGGTGGAACCTAGTGAACTTTACCTATGACCCCATCACAAACATAGCCACAGCTTTGGTGTTAACCGTACGTGATGCCTCAAGTGCGTTTGGTATTCCCCATCATTGCACTAGGACTGGGACACATATGGAGCCACTGGGAATGTGCTGGGGGCAACTGGGACCACGCTGGGGGCAACTGGGGACAAGAGTGAGTGACTGGGGCCCTGCTGGGAGAGACTGGGATCATACTGGGATCTTACTGGGAGTGACTGGGACTATTCTGGGGGCAAGTGGGAGAACTGGGAAAACACTGGATGGCACTGGGAACAACGGGAACAGTGCTGGGGGCAAATTGTATCATAACGGGGAATGACTGTCAGCAACTGGGCTCCTGCTGGGAGCAGCCCCTGGCGGCCCCGGGAGCCCCGCACCCCTTTCCCGGCCATGCCGCCCCTCCAGCCCCAGCACCCCCCATTGCCGGGGTGCCGGCACTGCCAGGGGTCCCCCCCTCTCGGGTTCCCCGCTGGGGCTTCTGGGGCTCTCCTCTCTCGGGGCTCCCGCTCAGGGCAGCCGCGGCTCTCCCGGGGCTCCCCAAAACCGGTGTCCCCCCCGACGGGGCTCTGCCGCCACCCACACTGGGATCCCCCAAAAACACCTCTCGGGGACCCCCCGATGTCCCCCCGAGGGCCAGCTGCGGCTCGGCTTTGGAGCCCTGCCAGCTCCAAACATCCCTCCCAAAGAACCCGAACCCAGGCACCCCCCAGGATATTTGGGCCGAGCTCCCCCTCCCTGGGCACCTGCGGGATGGGGGCGATGCTCCCGGGGTGCTGCGAGCTCAGGCAGCGCCAGGGCCACGCGATTCCTTCTCTCCTCTCCTCCGGCTGCTCCCTGCTGCCGCTGCGCCTCTTCCTCCCTCCCTCCTCCTCCTCCCCCGCTCCGGGATCCTGAACCATGAGGGGAAAGGAGCGAGGAAAGGGCAGAACCATGAGGGGAAAGGAGCGAGGAAAGGGCGGAACCGTGAGGGGAAAGGAGCGGGGCCAGGGGGACGCGCTGTCCTAAAAAAGCCCGGTTTGACCCAAAATCACCCAAAAGGGCATCAAATGCAGCCTACATCCACATGGTTCGGCCTGACACCAACCCAATGGGATTAAAAGTATCCAGAGGGCTCTAAAATCCAACCAAAGGGGCTTAAAACTGCCCCAAGTGTTTTATAGCCCTCAAGAAATGGCTTAAGATCACCCGTAAATCTTTCAAATGTGACTAAAATCCACCC
>NW_027099809.1:155200-177739 GCF_031753505.1 Anomalospiza imberbis | reverse complement strand
GCAGTTCTGTCATGTCACAATGGAATCCTTGCTTTCTTCATGTCACAATGGCCCTTGGCTCCATGTGGCCTTGCCTGTTGGTTTCAGCATCTTCCATCATGTCACAATGACTCCATAGTTTCAAAAAGCTCCACTGTGTAACTGTGGCCCCTTGGTTCCATGCGCCATGAGGATCTGTCGTGTCACAATGGAATCCTTGCTTTCTTTGTGTGAAAACGGCTGCTTGGCTTCAAGTGGCCTTACCTGTGTGTTCAATCACTTCCATTGTGTCGCAATGGTCTCCTTGGCCTTAAAAAGCTCCACAGTGTCACAGTGACTCCTTGGTTCGATGGGGTTCTATTAGGCCACAGTGGAATCCTTGCTTTCTTCATGTCACAATGCCTCCTTGTCTCCATGTGGCCTTACCTCTGAGTTCAATCATCTTCCATCATGACACAATAATCTCCTTGGTTTGAGAAAGCTACAGAGTGTCACCATGGCGCCATGATTCCATGTGGCCTTACCTGTTGGTTCAATCATCTTCCACCATGTCACAATGGTCTCCTTGGTTTCCAAAAGCTCCATTTTGTCACAGTGGCCTCTTGGTTCCATGCAGTTCTGTCATGTCACAATGGAATCCTTGCTTTCTTCATGTCACAATGGCCCTTGGCTCCATGTGGCCTTGCCTGTTGGTTTCAGCATCTTCCATCATGTCACAATGACTCCTTGGTCTGAAAAAGCTCCACTGTGTAACTGTGGCCCCTTGGTTCCATGCGCCATGCGGATCTGTCGTGTCACAATGGAATCCTTGCTTTCTTTGTGTGAGAACGGCTGCTTGGCTTCAAGTGGCCTTACCTGTGTGTTCAATCACTTCCATTGTGTCGCAATGGTCTCCTTGGCCTTAAAAAGCTCCACAGTGTCACAGTGACTCCTTGGTTCGATGGGGTTCTATTAGGCCACAGTGGAATCCTTGCTTTCTTCATGTCACAATGCCTCCTTGTCTCCATGTGGCCTTACCTCTGAGTTCAATCATCTTCCATCATGACACAATAATCTCCTTGGTTTGAGAAAGCTACAGAGTGTCACCATGGCGCCATGATTCCATGTGGCCTTACCTGTTGGTTCAATCATCTTCCACCATGTCACAATGGTCTCCTTGGTTTCCAAAAGCTCCATTGTGTCACAGTGGCCCCTTGGTTCCATGCAGTTCTGTCATGTCACAAAGGAATCCTTGCTTTCTTCATGTCACAATGGCCCTTGGCTCCATGTGGCCTTGCCATTTGGTTTCAGCATCTTCCATCATGTCACAATGACTCCATAGTTTCAAAAAGCTCCACTGTGTAACTGTGGCCCCTTGGTTCCATGCGCCATGCGGATCTGTCGTGTCACAATGGAATCCTTGCTTTCTTTGTGTGAAAACGGCTGCTTGGCTTCAAGTGGCCTTACCTGTGTGTTCAATCACTTCCATTGTGTCGCAATGGTCTCCTTGGCCTTAAAAAGCTCCACTGTGTCACAGTGACTCCTTGGTTCGATGGGGTTCTATTAGGCACCACTGGAATCCTTGCTTTCTTCATGTCACAATGCCTCCTTGTCTCCATGTGGCCTTACCTCTGAGTTCAATCATCTGCCATCATGTCATAATAGTCTCCTTGGATTGCAAAGCTCTACAGTGTCACCATGGCTCATCATATTAATGTGGCCCTACCTGTGAGTTCCATCATCTTCCATCATGTCACAATCGTCTCCTGAGTTTGAAAAAACTCCCCTGTGTCACAGTGGCTCCTTGATTCCATGTGGTTCAGTTAGGCCACAGTGGAATCCTTGCTTTCTTCATGTCACAATGCCTCCTTGGCTCCATGTGGCCTTACCTCTGAGTTCAATCATCTTCCATCATGACTCAATAATCTCCTTGGTTTGAGAAAGCTACAGAGTGTCACCATGGCGCCATGATTCCATGTGGCCTTACCTGTTGGTTCAATCATCTTCCACCATGTCACAATGGTCTCCTTGGTTTCCAAAAGCTCCATTTTGTCACAGTGGCCTCTTGGTTCCATGCAGTTCTGTCATGTCACAATGGAATCCTTGCTTTCTTCATGTCACAATGGCCCTTGGCTCCATGTGGCCTTGCCTGTTGGTTTCAGCATCTTCCATCATGTCACAATGACTCCATAGTTTCAAAAAGCTCCACTGTGTAACTGTGGCCCCTTGGTTCCATGCGCCATGCGGATCTGTCGTGTCACAATGGAATCCTTGCTTTCTTTGTGTGAAAACGGCTGCTTGGCTTCAAGTGGCCTTACCTGTGTGTTCAATCACTTCCATTGTGTCGCAATGGTCTCCTTGGTCTGAAAAAGCTCCACAGTGTCACAGTGACTCCTTGGTTCGATGGGGTTCTATTAGGCACCACTGGAATCCTTGCTTTCTTCATGTCACAATGCCTCCTTGGCTCCATGTGGCCTTACCTGTGAGTTCCATCATCTTCCATCATGACACAATAATCTCCTTGGTTTGAGAAAGCTACAGAGTGTCACCATGGCGCCATGATTCCATGTGGCCTTACCTGTTGGTTCAATCATCTTCCACCATGTCACAATGGTCTCCTTGGTTTCCAAAAGCTCCATTTTGTCACAGTGGCCTCTTGGTTCCATGCAGTTCTGTCATGTCACAATGGAATCCTTGCTTTCTTCATGTCACAATGGCCCTTGGCTCCATGTGGCCTTGCCTGTTGGTTTGAGCATCTTCCATCATGTCACAATGACTCCTTGGTCTCAAAAAGCTCCACTGTGTAACTGTGGCCCCTTGGTTCCACGCGCCATGCGGATCTGTCGTGTCACAATGGAATCCTTGCTTTCTTTGTGTGAAAACGGCTGCTTGGCTTCAAGTGGCCTTACCTGTGTGTTCAATCACTTCCATTGTGTCGCAATGGTCTCCTTGGCCTTAAAAAGCTCCACTGTGTCACAGTGACTCCTTGGTTCGATGGGGTTCTATTAGGCACCACTGGAATCCTTGCTTTCTTCATGTCACAATGCCTCCTTGTCTCCATGTGGCCTTACCTCTGAGTTCAATCATCTGCCATCATGTCATAATAGTCTCCTTGGATTGCAAAGCTCTACAGTGTCACCATGGCTCATCATATTAATGTGGCCCTACCTGTGAGTTCCATCATCTTCCATCATGTCACAATCGTCTCCTGAGTTTGAAAAAACTCCCCTGTGTCACAGTGGCTCCTTGATTCCATGTGGTTCAGTTAGGCCACAGTGGAATCCTTGCTTTCTTCATGTCACAATGCCTCCTTGGCTCCATGTGGCCTTACCTCTGAGTTCAATCATCTTCCATCATGACTCAATAATCTCCTTGGTTTGAGAAAGCTACAGAGTGTCACCATGGCGCCATGATTCCATGTGGCCTTACCTGTTGGTTCAATCATCTTCCACCATGTCACAATGGTCTCCTTGGTTTCCAAAAGCTCCATTTTGTCACAGTGGCCTCTTGGTTCCATGCAGTTCTGTCATGTCACAATGGAATCCTTGCTTTCTTCATGTCACAATGGCCCTTGGCTCCATGTGGCCTTGCCTGTTGGTTTCAGCATCTTCCATCATGTCACAATGACTCCATAGTTTCAAAAAGCTCCACTGTGTAACTGTGGCCCCTTGGTTCCATGCGCCATGCGGATCTGTCGTGTCACAATGGAATCCTTGCTTTCTTTGTGTGAAAACGGCTGCTTGGCTTCAAGTGGCCTTACCTGTGTGTTCAATCACTTCCATTGTGTCGCAATGGTCTCCTTGGTCTGAAAAAGCTCCACAGTGTCACAGTGACTCCTTGGTTCGATGGGGTTCTATTAGGCACCACTGGAATCCTTGCTTTCTTCATGTCACAATGCCTCCTTGGCTCCATGTGGCCTTACCTGTGAGTTCCATCATCTTCCATCATGACACAATAATCTCCTTGGTTTGAGAAAGCTACAGAGTGTCACCATGGCGCCATGATTCCATGTGGCCTTACCTGTTGGTTCAATCATCTTCCACCATGTCACAATGGTCTCCTTGGTTTCCAAAAGCTCCATTTTGTCACAGTGGCCTCTTGGTTCCATGCAGTTCTGTCATGTCACAATGGAATCCTTGCTTTCTTCATGTCACAATGGCCCTTGGCTCCATGTGGCCTTGCCTGTTGGTTTGAGCATCTTCCATCATGTCACAATGACTCCTTGGTCTCAAAAAGCTCCACTGTGTAACTGTGGCCCCTTGGTTCCACGCGCCATGCGGATCTGTCGTGTCACAATGGAATCCTTGCTTTCTTTGTGTGAAAACGGCTGCTTGGCTTCAAGTGGCCTTACCTGTGTGTTCAATCACTTCCATTGTGTCGCAATGGTCTCCTTGGCCTTAAAAAGCTCCACTGTGTCACAGTGACTCCTTGGTTCGATGGGGTTCTATTAGGCACCACTGGAATCCTTGCTTTCTTCATGTCACAATGCCTCCTTGTCTCCATGTGGCCTTACCTCTGAGTTCAATCATCTGCCATCATGTCATAATAGTCTCCTTGGATTGCAAAGCTCTACAGTGTCACCATGGCTCATCATATTAATGTGGCCCTACCTGTGAGTTCCATCATCTTCCATCATGTCACAATCGTCTCCTGAGTTTGAAAAAACTCCCCTGTGTCACAGTGGCTCCTTGATTCCATGTGGTTCAGTTAGGCCACAGTGGAATCCTTGCTTTCTTCATGTCACAATGCCTCCTTGGCTCCATGTGGCCTTACCTCTGAGTTCAATCATCTTCCATCATGACACAATAATCTCCTTGGTTTGAGAAAGCTACAGAGTGTCACCATGGCGCCATGATTCCATGTGGCCTTACCTGTTGGTTCAATCATCTTCCACCATGTCACAATGGTCTCCTTGGTTTCCAAAAGCTCCATTTTGTCACAGTGGCCTCTTGGTTCCATGCAGTTCTGTCATGTCACAATGGAATCCTTGCTTTCTTCATGTCACAATGGCCCTTGGCTCCATGTGGCCTTGCCTGTTGGTTTCAGCATCTTCCATCATGTCACAATGACTCCATAGTTTCAAAAAGCTCCACTGTGTAACTGTGGCCCCTTGGTTCCATGCGCCATGCGGATTTGTCGTGTCACAATGGAATCCTTGCTTTCTTTGTGTGAAAACGGCTGCTTGGCTTCAAGTGGCCTTACCTGTGTGTTCAATCACTTCCATTGTGTCGCAATGGTCTCCTTGGCCTTAAAAAGCTCCACAGTGTCACAGTGACTCCTTGGTTCGATGGGGTTCTATTAGGCCACAGTGGAATCCTTGCTTTCTTCATGTCACAATGCCTCCTTGTCTCCATGTGGCCTTACCTCTGAGTTCAATCATCTTCCATCATGACACAATAATCTCCTTGGTTTGAGAAAGCTACAGAGTGTCACCATGGCGCCATGATTCCATGTGGCCTTACCTGTTGGTTCAATCATCTTCCACCATGTCACAATGGTCTCCTTGGTTTCCAAAAGCTCCATTGTGTCACAGTGGCCCCTTGGTTCCATGCAGTTCTGTCATGTCACAATGGAATCCTTGCTTTCTTCATGTCACAATGGCCCTTGGCTCCATGTGGCCTTGCCTGTTGGTTTCAGCATCTTCCATCATGTCACAATGACTCCATAGTTTCAAAAAGCTCCACTGTGTAACTGTGGCCCCTTGGTTCCATGCGCCATGAGGATCTGTCGTGTCACAATGGAATCCTTGCTTTCTTTGTGTGAAAACGGCTGCTTGGCTTCAAGTGGCCTTACCTGTGTGTTCAATCACTTCCATTGTGTCGCAATGGTCTCCTTGGCCTTAAAAAGCTCCACAGTGTCACAGTGACTCCTTGGTTCGATGGGGTTCTATTAGGCCACAGTGGAATCCTTGCTTTCTTCATGTCACAATGCCTCCTTGTCTCCATGTGGCCTTACCTCTGAGTTCAATCATCTTCCATCATGACACAATAATCTCCTTGGTTTGAGAAAGCTACAGAGTGTCACCATGGCGCCATGATTCCATGTGGCCTTACCTGTTGGTTCAATCATCTTCCACCATGTCACAATGGTCTCCTTGGTTTCCAAAAGCTCCATTTTGTCACAGTGGCCTCTTGGTTCCATGCAGTTCTGTCATGTCACAATGGAATCCTTGCTTTCTTCATGTCACAATGGCCCTTGGCTCCATGTGGCCTTGCCTGTTGGTTTCAGCATCTTCCATCATGTCACAATGACTCCTTGGTCTGAAAAAGCTCCACTGTGTAACTGTGGCCCCTTGGTTCCATGCGCCATGCGGATCTGTCGTGTCACAATGGAATCCTTGCTTTCTTTGTGTGAGAACGGCTGCTTGGCTTCAAGTGGCCTTACCTGTGTGTTCAATCACTTCCATTGTGTCGCAATGGTCTCCTTGGCCTTAAAAAGCTCCACAGTGTCACAGTGACTCCTTGGTTCGATGGGGTTCTATTAGGCCACAGTGGAATCCTTGCTTTCTTCATGTCACAATGCCTCCTTGTCTCCATGTGGCCTTACCTCTGAGTTCAATCATCTTCCATCATGACACAATAATCTCCTTGGTTTGAGAAAGCTACAGAGTGTCACCATGGCGCCATGATTCCATGTGGCCTTACCTGTTGGTTCAATCATCTTCCACCATGTCACAATGGTCTCCTTGGTTTCCAAAAGCTCCATTGTGTCACAGTGGCCCCTTGGTTCCATGCAGTTCTGTCATGTCACAAAGGAATCCTTGCTTTCTTCATGTCACAATGGCCCTTGGCTCCATGTGGCCTTGCCATTTGGTTTCAGCATCTTCCATCATGTCACAATGACTCCATAGTTTCAAAAAGCTCCACTGTGTAACTGTGGCCCCTTGGTTCCATGCGCCATGCGGATCTGTCGTGTCACAATGGAATCCTTGCTTTCTTTGTGTGAAAACGGCTGCTTGGCTTCAAGTGGCCTTACCTGTGTGTTCAATCACTTCCATTGTGTCGCAATGGTCTCCTTGGCCTTAAAAAGCTCCACTGTGTCACAGTGACTCCTTGGTTCGATGGGGTTCTATTAGGCACCACTGGAATCCTTGCTTTCTTCATGTCACAATGCCTCCTTGTCTCCATGTGGCCTTACCTCTGAGTTCAATCATCTGCCATCATGTCATAATAGTCTCCTTGGATTGCAAAGCTCTACAGTGTCACCATGGCTCATCATATTAATGTGGCCCTACCTGTGAGTTCCATCATCTTCCATCATGTCACAATCGTCTCCTGAGTTTGAAAAAACTCCCCTGTGTCACAGTGGCTCCTTGATTCCATGTGGTTCAGTTAGGCCACAGTGGAATCCTTGCTTTCTTCATGTCACAATGCCTCCTTGGCTCCATGTGGCCTTACCTCTGAGTTCAATCATCTTCCATCATGACTCAATAATCTCCTTGGTTTGAGAAAGCTACAGAGTGTCACCATGGCGCCATGATTCCATGTGGCCTTACCTGTTGGTTCAATCATCTTCCACCATGTCACAATGGTCTCCTTGGTTTCCAAAAGCTCCATTTTGTCACAGTGGCCTCTTGGTTCCATGCAGTTCTGTCATGTCACAATGGAATCCTTGCTTTCTTCATGTCACAATGGCCCTTGGCTCCATGTGGCCTTGCCTGTTGGTTTCAGCATCTTCCATCATGTCACAATGACTCCATAGTTTCAAAAAGCTCCACTGTGTAACTGTGGCCCCTTGGTTCCATGCGCCATGCGGATCTGTCGTGTCACAATGGAATCCTTGCTTTCTTTGTGTGAAAACGGCTGCTTGGCTTCAAGTGGCCTTACCTGTGTGTTCAATCACTTCCATTGTGTCGCAATGGTCTCCTTGGTCTGAAAAAGCTCCACAGTGTCACAGTGACTCCTTGGTTCGATGGGGTTCTATTAGGCACCACTGGAATCCTTGCTTTCTTCATGTCACAATGCCTCCTTGGCTCCATGTGGCCTTACCTGTGAGTTCCATCATCTTCCATCATGACACAATAATCTCCTTGGTTTGAGAAAGCTACAGAGTGTCACCATGGCGCCATGATTCCATGTGGCCTTACCTGTTGGTTCAATCATCTTCCACCATGTCACAATGGTCTCCTTGGTTTCCAAAAGCTCCATTTTGTCACAGTGGCCTCTTGGTTCCATGCAGTTCTGTCATGTCACAATGGAATCCTTGCTTTCTTCATGTCACAATGGCCCTTGGCTCCATGTGGCCTTGCCTGTTGGTTTGAGCATCTTCCATCATGTCACAATGACTCCTTGGTCTCAAAAAGCTCCACTGTGTAACTGTGGCCCCTTGGTTCCACGCGCCATGCGGATCTGTCGTGTCACAATGGAATCCTTGCTTTCTTTGTGTGAAAACGGCTGCTTGGCTTCAAGTGGCCTTACCTGTGTGTTCAATCACTTCCATTGTGTCGCAATGGTCTCCTTGGCCTTAAAAAGCTCCACTGTGTCACAGTGACTCCTTGGTTCGATGGGGTTCTATTAGGCACCACTGGAATCCTTGCTTTCTTCATGTCACAATGCCTCCTTGTCTCCATGTGGCCTTACCTCTGAGTTCAATCATCTGCCATCATGTCATAATAGTCTCCTTGGATTGCAAAGCTCTACAGTGTCACCATGGCTCATCATATTAATGTGGCCCTACCTGTGAGTTCCATCATCTTCCATCATGTCACAATCGTCTCCTGAGTTTGAAAAAACTCCCCTGTGTCACAGTGGCTCCTTGGTTCCATGTGGTTCAGTTAGGCCACAGTGGAATCCTTGCTTTCTTCATGTCACAATGCCTCCTTGGCTCCATGTGGCCTTACCTCTGAGTTCAATCATCTTCCATCATGACACAATAATCTCCTTGGTTTGAGAAAGCTACAGAGTGTCACCATGGCGCCATGATTCCATGTGGCCTTACCTGTTGGTTCAATCATCTTCCACCATGTCACAATGGTCTCCTTTGCTTCCAAAAGCTCCATTTTGTCACAGTGGCCTCTTGGTTCCATGCAGTTCTGTCATGTCACAATGGAATCCTTGCTTTCTTCATGTCACAATGGCCCTTGGCTCCATGTGGCCTTGCCTGTTGGTTTCAGCATCTTCCATCATGTCACAATGACTCCATAGTTTCAAAAAGCTCCACTGTGTAACTGTGGCCCCTTGGTTCCATGCGCCATGCGGATTTGTCGTGTCACAATGGAATCCTTGCTTTCTTTGTGTGAAAACGGCTGCTTGGCTTCAAGTGGCCTTACCTGTGTGTTCAATCACTTCCATTGTGTCGCAATGGTCTCCTTGGCCTTAAAAAGCTCCACAGTGTCACAGTGACTCCTTGGTTCGATGGGGTTCTATTAGGCCACAGTGGAATCCTTGCTTTCTTCATGTCACAATGCCTCCTTGTCTCCATGTGGCCTTACCTCTGAGTTCAATCATCTTCCATCATGACACAATAATCTCCTTGGTTTGAGAAAGCTACAGAGTGTCACCATGGCGCCATGATTCCATGTGGCCTTACCTGTTGGTTCAATCATCTTCCACCATGTCACAATGGTCTCCTTGGTTTCCAAAAGCTCCATTGTGTCACAGTGGCCCCTTGGTTCCATGCAGTTCTGTCATGTCACAATGGAATCCTTGCTTTCTTCATGTCACAATGGCCCTTGGCTCCATGTGGCCTTGCCATTTGGTTTCAGCATCTTCCATCATGTCACAATGACTCCATAGTTTCAAAAAGCTCCACTGTGTAACTGTGGCCCCTTGGTTCCATGCGCCATGAGGATCTGTCGTGTCACAATGGAATCCTTGCTTTCTTTGTGTGAAAACGGCTGCTTGGCTTCAAGTGGCCTTACCTGTGTGTTCAATCACTTCCATTGTGTCGCAATGGTCTCCTTGGCCTTAAAAAGCTCCACTGTGTCACAGTGACTCCTTGGTTCGATGGGGTTCTATTAGGCCACAGTGGAATCCTTGCTTTCTTCATGTCACAATGCCTCCTTGTCTCCATGTGGCCTTACCTCTGAGTTCAATCATCTTCCATCATGACACAATAATCTCCTTGGTTTGAGAAAGCTACAGAGTGTCACCATGGCGCCATGATTCCATGTGGCCTTACCTGTTGGTTCAATCATCTTCCACCATGTCACAATGGTCTCCTTGGTTTCCAAAAGCTCCATTGTGTCACAGTGGCCCCTTGGTTCCATGCAGTTCTGTCATGTCACAATGGAATCCTTGCTTTCTTCATGTCACAATGGCCCTTGGCTCCATGTGGCCTTGCCATTTGGTTTCAGCATCTTCCATCATGTCACAATGACTCCATAGTTTCAAAAAGCTCCACTGTGTAACTGTGGCCCCTTGGTTCCATGCGCCATGAGGATCTGTCGTGTCACAATGGAATCCTTGCTTTCTTTGTGTGAAAACGGCTGCTTGGCTTCAAGTGGCCTTACCTGTGTGTTCAATCACTTCCATTGTGTCGCAATGGTCTCCTTGGCCTTAAAAAGCTCCACTGTGTCACAGTGACTCCTTGGTTCGATGGGGTTCTATTAGGCACCACTGGAATCCTTGCTTTCTTCATGTCACAATGCCTCCTTGGCTCCATGTGGCCTTACCTGTGAGTTCCATCATCTTCCATCATGACACAATAATCTCCTTGGTTTGAGAAAGCTACAGAGTGTCACCATGGCGCCATGATTCCATGTGGCCTTACCTGTTGGTTCAATCATCTTCCACCATGTCACAATGGTCTCCTTGGTTTCCAAAAGCTCCATTTTGTCACAGTGGCCTCTTGGTTCCATGCAGTTCTGTCATGTCACAATGGAATCCTTGCTTTCTTCATGTCACAATGGCCCTTGGCTCCATGTGGCCTTGCCTGTTGGTTTCAGCATCTTCCATCATGTCACAATGACTCCTTGGTCTCAAAAAGCTCCACTGTGTAACTGTGGCCCCTTGGTTCCACGCGCCATGCGGATCTGTCGTGTCACAATGGAATCCTTGCTTTCTTTGTGTGAAAACGGCTGCTTGGCTTCAAGTGGCCTTACCTGTGTGTTCAATCACTTCCATTGTGTCGCAATGGTCTCCTTGGCCTTAAAAAGCTCCACTGTGTCACAGTGACTCCTTGGTTCGATGGGGTTCTATTAGGCACCACTGGAATCCTTGCTTTCTTCATGTCACAATGCCTCCTTGTCTCCATGTGGCCTTACCTCTGAGTTCAATCATCTGCCATCATGTCATAATAGTCTCCTTGGATTGCAAAGCTCTACAGTGTCACCATGGCTCATCAATTTAATGTGGCCCTACCTGTGAGTTCCATCATCTTCCATCATGTCACAATCGTCTCCTGAGTTTGAAAAAACTCCCCTGTGTCACAGTGGCTCCTTGGTTCCATGTGGTTCAGTTAGGCCACAGTGGAATCCTTGCTTTCTTCATGTCACAATGCCTCCTTGGCTCCATGTGGCCTTACCTCTGAGTTCAATCATCTTCCATCATGACTCAATAATCTCCTTGGTTTGAGAAAGCTACAGAGTGTCACCATGGCGCCATGATTCCATGTGGCCTTACCTGTTGGTTCAATCATCTTCCACCATGTCACAATGGTCTCCTTGGTTTCCAAAAGCTCCATTGTGTCACAGTGGCCTCTTGGTTCCATGCAGTTCTGTCATGTCACAATGGAATCCTTGCTTTCTTCATGTCACAATGGCCCTTGGCTCCATGTGGCCTTGCCTGTTGGTTTCAGCATCTTCCATCATGTCACAATGACTCCTGGGTCTCAAAAAGCTCCACTGTGTAACTGTGGCCCCTTGGTTCCATGCGCCATGCGGATCTGTCGTGTCACAATGGAATCCTTGCTTTCTTTGTGTGAAAACGGCTGCTTGGCTTCAAGTGGCCTTACCTGTGTGTTCAATCACTTCCATTGTGTCGCAATGGTCTCCTTGGCCTTAAAAAGCTCCACTGTGTCACAGTGACTCCTTGGTTCGATGGGGTTCTATTAGGCCACAGTGGAATCCTTGCTTTCTTCATGTCAAAATGCCTCCTTGGCTCCATGTGGCCTTACCTGTGAGTTCCATCATCTTCCATCATGACACAATAATCTCCTTGGTTTGAGAAAGCTACAGAGTGTCACCATGGCGCCATGATTCCATGTGGCCTTACCTGTTGGTTCAATCATCTTCCACCATGTCACAATGGTCTCCTTGGTTTCCAAAAGCTCCATTGTGTCACAGTGGCCCCTTGGTTCCATGCAGTTCTGTCATGTCACAATGGAATCCTTGCTTTCTTCATGTCACAATGGCCCTTGGCTCCATGTGGCCTTGCCTGTTGGTTTCAGCATCTTCCATCATGTCACAATGACTCCATAGTTTCAAAAAGCTCCACTGTGTAACTGTGGCCCCTTGGTTCCATGCGCCATGCGGATCTGTCGTGTCACAATGGAATCCTTGCTTTCTTTGTGTGAAAACGGCTGCTTGGCTTCAAGTGGCCTTACCTGTGTGTTCAATCACTTCCATTGTGTCGCAATGGTCTCCTTGGCCTTAAAAAGCTCCACAGTGTCACAGTGACTCCTTGGTTCGATGGGGTTCTATTAGGCACCACTGGAATCCTTGCTTTCTTCATGTCACAATGCCTCCTTGTCTCCATGTGGCCTTACCTCTGAGTTCAATCATCTGCCATCATGTCATAATAGTCTCCTTGGATTGCAAAGCTCTATAGTGTCACCATGGCTCCTCATTTTAATGTGGCCTTACCTGTGAGTTCAATCATCTTCCATCATGTCACAATCGTCTCCTGAGTTTGAAAAAACTCCCCTGTGTCACAGTGGCTCCTTGGTTCCATGTGGTTCAGTCCGGCCACAGTGGAATCCTTGCTTTCTTCATGTCACAATGGCCCTTGGCTCCATGTGGCCTTACCTGTTGGTTTATTCTTCTTCCATCATGTCATAATGGTCTCCTTGGTCTGAAAAAGCTCCAATGTGTCACAGTGGCCTCTTGGTTCCATGCGCCATGCGGTTCTGTCGTGTCACAATGGAGTCCTTGCTTTCTTCATATCAAAACGACTCCTTGACTGCATGTGGCCTTGCCTGTTTGTTCAATCATCTGCCATCATGTCACAATCGTCTCCTGAGTTTGAAAAATCTCCACTGTGTCACAGTGGCTCCATGGTTCCATGATGTTCTCTTAGGCCGCAATGGAATCCTTGCTTTCGTCATGTCACAGATCCTCCTTGGCTCCATGTGGCCTTACCTCTGAGTTCAATCATCTTCCATCACGTCACCATAATCTCCTTGGCTTGAAAAAGCTCTACAGTGTCACCAGGGCTCCTTCATTCCATGGGGCCTTACCTGTTGGTTCAATCATCTTCCATCATGTCACAATGGTCTCCTTGGTCTGAAAAAGTTCCACTGTGTCACAGCAGCCGGCCCCTTGGTTTCAAGTGGTTCAGTTAGGCCACAATGAAATCCTTGCTTTCTTCATGTCACAATGCCTCCTTGTCTGCGTATGGCCATCCCTGTGAGTTCAATCATCTGCCATCATGTCATAAAAGTCTCCTTGGATTGAAAAAGCTCCATCATGAGTGTCACCATCGCTCCTCCGTTCCATGTGGCCTTACCTGTTGGTTTAATCTTCTTCCATCATGTCACAATAACTCCTTGGTCTGAAAAAGCTCCAATGTGTCACAGTGGCCTCTTGGTTCCATGCGCCATGCGGTTCTGTTGTGTCACAATGGAATCCTTGCTTTCTTCGTGTCAAATCGACTCCTTGAATGAACGTGGCTCTACCTGTGAGTTCAATCATCTTCCATCATTTCACAATGGTCTTCGTGGTCTGAAAAAGCTCCAATGTGTCGCAGTGGCTCCTTGGTTCCATGTGGTTCAGTTGGGCCACAGTGGAATCCTTGCTTTCTTCATGTCACAATGCCTCCTTGTCTCCATGTGGCCTTACCTCTGAGTTCAATCATCTGCCATCATGTCATAATAGTCTCCTTGGATTGCAAAGCTCTACAGTGCCACCATGGCTCCTCATTTTAATGTGGCCCTACCTGTGAGTTCCATCATCTTCCATCATGTCACAATCGTCTCCTGAGTTTAAAAATACTCCCCTGTGTCACAGTGGCTCCTTGGTTCCATTTGGTTCAGTTAGGCCACAGTGGAATCCTTGCTTTCTTCATGTCACAATGCCTCCTTGTCTCCATGTGGCCTTACCTCTGAGTTCAATCATCTTCCATCATGACACAATAATCTCCTTGGTTTGAGAAAGCTACAGAGTGTCACCATGGCGCCATGATTCCATGTGGCCTTACCTGTTGGTTCAATCATCTTCCACCATGTCACAATGGTCTCCTTGGTTTCCAAAAGCTCCATTGTGTCACAGTGGCCCCTTGGTTCCATGCAGTTCTGTCATGTCACAATGGAATCCTTGCTTTCTTCATGTCACAATGGCCCTTGGCTCCATGTGGCCTTGCCTGTTGGTTTCAGCATCTTCCATCATGTCACAATGACTCCATAGTTTCAAAAAGCTCCACTGTGTAACTGTGGCCCCTTGGTTCCATGCGCCATGCGGATCTGTCGTGTCACAATGGAATCCTTGCTTTCTTTGTGTGAAAACGGCTGCTTGGCTTCAAGTGGCCTTACCTGTGTGTTCAATCACTTCCATTGTGTCGCAATGGTCTCCTTGGCCTTAAAAAGCTCCACAGTGTCACAGTGACTCCTTGGTTCGATGGGGTTCTATTAGGCACCACTGGAATCCTTGCTTTCTTCATGTCACAATGCCTCCTTGGCTCCATGTGGCCTTACCTGTGAGTTCCATCATCTTCCATCATGACACAATAATCTCCTTGGTTTGAGAAAGCTCCAGAGTGTCACCATGGCTCCATGATTCCATGTGGCCTTACCTGTTGGTTCAATCATCTTCCACCATGTCACAATGGTCTCCTTGGTTTCCAAAAGCTCCATTTTGTCACAGTGGCCTCTTGGTTCCATGCAGTTCTGTCATGTCACAATGGAATCCTTGCTTTCTTCATGTCACAATGGCCCTTGGCTCCATGTGGCCTTGCCTGTTGGTTTCAGCATCTTCCATCATGTCACAATGACTCCTTGGTCTCAAAAAGCTCCACTGTGTAACTGTGGCCCCTTGGTTCCATGCGCCATGCGGATCTGTCGTGTCACAATGGAATCCTTGCTTTCTTTGTGTGAAAACGGCTGCTTGGCTTCAAGTGGCCTTACCTGTGTGTTCAATCACTTCCATTGTGTCGCAATGGTCTCCTTGGCCTTAAAAAGCTCCACTGTGTCACAGTGACTCCTTGGTTCGATGGGGTTCTATTAGGCACCACTGGAATCCTTGCTTTCTTCATGTCACAATGCCTCCTTGGCTCCATGTGGCCTTACCTGTGAGTTCCATCATCTTCCATCATGACACAATAATCTCCTTGGTTTGAGAAAGCTACAGAGTGTCACCATGGCGCCATGATTCCATGTGGCCTTACCTGTTGGTTCAATCATCTTCCACCATGTCACAATGGTCTCCTTGGTTTCCAAAAGCTCCATTTTGTCACAGTGGCCTCTTGGTTCCATGCAGTTCTGTCATGTCACAATGGAATCCTTGCTTTCTTCATGTCACAATGGCCCTTGGCTCCATGTGGCCTTGCCTGTTGGTTTCAGCATCTTCCATCATGTCACAATGACTCCTTGGTCTCAAAAAGCTCCACTGTGTAACTGTGGCCCCTTGGTTCCACGCGCCATGCGGATCTGTCGTGTCACAATGGAATCCTTGCTTTCTTTGTGTGAAAACGGCTGCTTGGCTTCAAGTGGCCTTACCTGTGTGTTCAATCACTTCCATTGTGTCGCAATGGTCTCCTTGGCCTTAAAAAGCTCCACTGTGTCACAGTGACTCCTTGGTTCGATGGGGTTCTATTAGGCACCACTGGAATCCTTGCTTTCTTCATGTCACAATGCCTCCTTGTCTCCATGTGGCCTTACCTCTGAGTTCAATCATCTGCCATCATGTCATAATAGTCTCCTTGGATTGCAAAGCTCTACAGTGTCACCATGGCTCATCAATTTAATGTGGCCCTACCTGTGAGTTCCATCATCTTCCATCATGTCACAATCGTCTCCTGAGTTTGAAAAAACTCCCCTGTGTCACAGTGGCTCCTTGGTTCCATGTGGTTCAGTTAGGCCACAGTGGAATCCTTGCTTTCTTCATGTCACAATGCCTCCTTGGCTCCATGTGGCCTTACCTCTGAGTTCAATCATCTTCCATCATGACTCAATAATCTCCTTGGTTTGAGAAAGCTACAGAGTGTCACCATGGCGCCATGATTCCATGTGGCCTTACCTGTTGGTTCAATCATCTTCCACCATGTCACAATGGTCTCCTTGGTTTCCAAAAGCTCCATTGTGTCACAGTGGCCTCTTGGTTCCATGCAGTTCTGTCATGTCACAATGGAATCCTTGCTTTCTTCATGTCACAATGGCCCTTGGCTCCATGTGGCCTTGCCTGTTGGTTTCAGCATCTTCCATCATGTCACAATGACTCCTGGGTCTCAAAAAGCTCCACTGTGTAACTGTGGCCCCTTGGTTCCATGCGCCATGCGGATCTGTCGTGTCACAATGGAATCCTTGCTTTCTTTGTGTGAAAACGGCTGCTTGGCTTCAAGTGGCCTTACCTGTGTGTTCAATCACTTCCATTGTGTCGCAATGGTCTCCTTGGCCTTAAAAAGCTCCACTGTGTCACAGTGACTCCTTGGTTCGATGGGGTTCTATTAGGCCACAGTGGAATCCTTGCTTTCTTCATGTCAAAATGCCTCCTTGGCTCCATGTGGCCTTACCTGTGAGTTCCATCATCTTCCATCATGTCACAATAATCTCCTTGGTTTGAGAAAGCTACAGAGTGTCACCATGGCGCCATGATTCCATGTGGCCTTACCTGTTGGTTCAATCATCTTCCACCATGTCACAATGGTCTCCTTGGTTTCCAAAAGCTCCATTGTGTCACAGTGGCCCCTTGGTTCCATGCAGTTCTGTCATGTCACAATGGAATCCTTGCTTTCTTCATGTCACAATGGCCCTTGGCTCCATGTGGCCTTGCCTGTTGGTTTCAGCATCTTCCATCATGTCACAATGACTCCATAGTTTCAAAAAGCTCCACTGTGTAACTGTGGCCCCTTGGTTCCATGCGCCATGCGGATCTGTCGTGTCACAATGGAATCCTTGCTTTCTTTGTGTGAAAACGGCTGCTTGGCTTCAAGTGGCCTTACCTGTGTGTTCAATCACTTCCATTGTGTCGCAATGGTCTCCTTGGCCTTAAAAAGCTCCACAGTGTCACAGTGACTCCTTGGTTCGATGGGGTTCTATTAGGCACCACTGGAATCCTTGCTTTCTTCATGTCACAATGCCTCCTTGTCTCCATGTGGCCTTACCTCTGAGTTCAATCATCTGCCATCATGTCATAATAGTCTCCTTGGATTGCAAAGCTCTATAGTGTCACCATGGCTCCTCATTTTAATGTGGCCTTACCTGTGAGTTCAATCATCTTCCATCATGTCACAATCGTCTCCTGAGTTTGAAAAAACTCCCCTGTGTCACAGTGGCTCCTTGGTTCCATGTGGTTCAGTCAGGCCACAGTGGAATCCTTGCTTTCTTCATGTCACAATGGCCCTTGGCTCCATGTGGCCTTACCTGTTGGTTTATTCTTCTTCCATCATGTCATAATGGTCTCCTTGGTCTGAAAAAGCTCCAATGTGTCACAGTGGCCTCTTGGTTCCATGCGCCATGCGGTTCTGTCGTGTCACAATGGAGTCCTTGCTTTCTTCATATCAAAACGACTCCTTGACTGCATGTGGCCTTGCCTGTTTGTTCAATCATCTGCCATCATGTCACAATCGTCTCCTGAGTTTGAAAAATCTCCACTGTGTCACAGTGGCTCCATGGTTCCATGATGTTCTCCTTAGGCCGCAATGGAATCCTTGCTTTCGTCATGTCACAGTGCCTCCTTGGCTCCATGTGGCCTTACCTCTGAGTTCAATCATCTTCCATCACGTCACCATAATCTCCTTCGCTTGAAAAAGCTCTACAGTGTCACCAGGGCTCCTTCATTCCATGGGGCCTTACCTGTTGGTTCAATCATCTTCCATCATGTCACAATGGTCTCCTTGGTCTGAAAAAGTTCCACTGTGTCACAGCAGCCGGCCCCTTGGTTTCAAGTGGTTCAGTTAGGCCACAATGAAATCCTTGCTTTCTTCATGTCACAATGCCTCCTTGACTGCGTATGGCCATCCCTGTGAGTTCAATCATCTGCCATCATGTCATAAAAGTCTCCTTGGATTGAAAAAGCTCCATCATGAGTGTCACCATCGCTCCTCCGTTCCATGTGGCCTTACCTGTTGGTTTAATCTTCTTCCATCATGTCACAATAACTCCTTGGTCTGAAAAAGCTCCAATGTGTCACAGTGGCCTCTTGGTTCCATGCGCCATGCGGTTCTGTTGTGTCACAATGGAATCCTTGCTTTCTTCGTGGTCAAATCGACTCCTTGAATGAACGTGGCTCTACCTGTGAGTTCAATCATCTTCCATCATTTCACAATGGTCCTTCTTGGTCTGAAAAAGCTCCAATGTGTCGCCAGTGGCTCCTTGGTTCCATGTGGTTCAGTTGGGCCACAGTGGAATCCTTGCTTTCTTCATGTCACAATGCCTCCTTGTCTCCATGTGGCCTTACCTCTGAGTTCAATCATCTGCCATCATGTCATAATAGTCTCCTTGGATTGCAAAGCTCTACAGTGCCACCATGGCTCCTCATTTTAATGTGGCCCTACCTGTGAGTTCCATCATCTTCCATCATGTCACAATCGTCTCCTGAGTTTGAAAAAACTCCCCCTGTGTCACAGTGGCTCCTTGGTTCCATTTGGTTCAGTTAGGCCCACAGTGGAATCCTTGCTTTCTTCATGTCACAATGCCTCCTTGTCTCCATGTGGCCTTACCTCTGAGTTCAATCGTCTTCCATCATGACACAATAATCTCCTTGGTTTGAGAAAGCTACAGAGTGTCACCATGGCGCCATGATTCCATGTGGCCTTACCTGTTGGTTCAATCATCTTCCACCATGTCACAATGGTCTCCTTGGTTTCCAAAAGCTCCATTGTGTCACAGTGGCCCCTTGGTTCCATGCAGTTCTGTCATGTCACAATGGAATCCTTGCTTTCTTCATGTCACAATGGCCCTTGGCTCCATGTGGCCTTGCCATTTGGTTTCAGCATCTTCCATCATGTCACAATGACTCCATAGTTTCAAAAGCTCCACTGTGTAACTGTGGCCCCTTGGTTCCATGCGCCATGCGGATCTGTCGTGGTCACAATGGGAATCCTTGCTTTCTTTGTGTGAAAACGGCTGCTTGGCTTCAAGTGGCCTTACCTGTGTGTTCAATCACTTCCATTGTGTCGCAATGGTATCCTTGGCCTTAAAAAGCTCCACAGTGTCACAGTGACTCCTTGGTTCGATGGGGTTCTATTAGGCACCACTGGAATCCTTGCTTTCTTCATGTCACAATGCCTCCTTGGCTCCATGTGGGCCTTACCTGTGAGTTCCATCATCTTCCATCATGACACAATAATCTCCTTGGTTTGAGAAAGCTCCAGAGTGTCACCATGGCTCCATGATTCCATGTGGCCTTACCTGTTGGTTCAATCATCTTCCACCATGTCACAATGGTCTCCTTGGTTTCCAAAAGCTCCATTTTGTCACAGTGGCCTCTTGGTTCCATGCAGTTCTGTCATGTCACAATGGAATCCTTGCTTTCTTCATGTCACAATGGCCCTTGGCTCCATGTGGCCTTGCCTGTTGGTTTCAGCATCTTCCATCATGTCACAATGACTCCTTGGTCTCAAAAAGCTCCACTGTGTAACTGTGGCCCCTTGGTTCCATGCGCCATGCGGATCTGTCGTGTCACAATGGAATCCTTGCTTTCTTTGTGGTGAAAACGGCTGCTTGGCTTCAAGTGGCCTTACCTGTGTGTTCAATCACTTCCATTGTGTCGCAATGGTCTCCTTGGCCTGTAAAAAGCTCCACTGTGTCTCAGTGACTCCTTGGTTCGATGGGGTTCTATTAGGCACCACTGGAATCCTTGCTTTCTTCATGTCACAATGCCTCCTTGTCTCCATGTGGCCTTACCTCTGAGTTCAATCATCTGCCATCATGTCATAATAGTCCTCCTTGGATTGCAAAGCTCTACAGTGTCACCATGGCTCCTCATTTTAATGTGACCCTACCTATGAGTTCCATCATCTTCCATCATGTCACAATCCTCTCCCTGAGTTTGAAAAAACTCCCCTGTGTCACAGTGGCTTCCTTGGTTCGATGTGGTTCTATTGGGCACCTATGGAATCCTTGCTTGCTTCATGTCACAATGCCTCCTTGTCTCCATGTGGCCTTACCTCTGAGTTCAATCATCTGCCATCATGTCATAATAGTCCTCCTTGGATTGAAAAAGCTCTACAGAGTGTCACCATGGCTCCTCCGTTCCATGTGGCCTTACTCTGTTCGTTCAATCATCTGCCATCATGTCATAATAGTCTCCTTGGATTGAAAAGCTCTACAGTGTCACCATGGCTCCTCATTTTAATGTGGCCTTACCTGTGAGTTCAATCATCTTCCATCATGTCACAATCGTCTCCTGAGTTTGAAAAAACTCCCCTGTGTCACAGTGGCTCCTTGCTTCCATGTGGTTCAGCCAGGCCACAATGGAATCCTTGCCTTCGTCATGTCACAATGCCTCCTTGGCTCCATGTGGCCTTACCTTGTTGGTTTAATCTTCTTCCATCATGTCACAATGGTCTCCTTGGTCTGAAAAAGCTCCAATGTGTCACAGTGGGCCTCTTGGTTCCATGCGCCATGCGGTTCTGTCGTGTCACAATGGAGTCCTTGCTTTCTTCATATCAAAACGGACTCCTTGACTGCATGTGGCCTTGCCTGTTTGTTCAATCATCTTGCCATCATGTCACAATCATCTCCTGAGTTTGAAAAAACTCCACTGTGTCACAGTGGCTCCATGGTTCCATGATGTTCTCTTAGGCCGCAATGGAATCCTTGCTTTCGTCATGTCACAGTGCCTCCTTGGCTCCATGTGGCCTTACCTCTGAGTTCAATCATCTTCCATCAAGTCACCATAATCTCCTTGGCTTGAAAAAAGCTCTACAGTGTCACCAGGGCTCCTTCATTCCATGGGGCCTTACCTGTTGGTTCCTATCATCTTCCATCATGTCACAATGGTCTCCTTGGTCTGAAAAAGTTCCACTGTGTCACAGCAGCCAGCCCCCTTGGTTTCAAGTGGTTCAGTTAGGCCACAATGGAATCCTTGCTTTCTTCATGTCACAATGCCTCCTTGTCTCCATGTGGCCTTACCTCTGAGTTCAATCATCTGCCATCATGTCATAATAGTCTCCTTGGATTGCAAAGCTCTACAGAGTGTCACCATGGCTCCTCCGTTCCATGTGGCCTTACCTGTTGGTTTAATCTTCTTCCATCATGTCACAATGGTCTCCTTGGCCTGAAAAAGCTCCAATGTGTCACAGTGGCCTCTTCGGTTCCATGCGCCATGCGGTTCTGTTGTGTCACAATGGAGTCCTTGCTTTCTTCTTGTCAAATCGACTCCCTTGAATGCATGTGGCCTTACCTGTGAGTTCAATCATCTTCCATCATGTCACAATGGTCTTCTTGGTCTGAAAAAGCTCCAATGTGTCACAGTGGCTCCTTGGTTCCATGTGGTTCAGTTTAGGCCACAGTGGAATCCTTGCTTTCTTTCATGTCACAATGCCTCCCTTGTCTCCATGTGGCCTTACCTCTGAGTTCAATCATCTGCCATCATGTCCATAATAGTCCTCCTTGGATTGCAAAGCTCTACAGTGTCACCATGGCTCCTCATTTTAATGTGGCCCTACCTGTGAATTCCATCATCTTCCATCATGTCACAATCATCTCCTGAGTTTGAAAAAACTCCCCTGTGTCACAGTGGCTCCTTGGTTCCATTTGGTTCAGTTAGGCACCCCTGGAATCCTTGCTTTCCTTCATGTCACAATGCCTCCTTGTCTCCATGTGGCCTTACCTCTGAGTTCAATCATCTTCCATCATGTCACAAAAATCTCCTTGGTTTGAGAAAGCTCCAGAGTGTCACCATGGCGCCATGATTCCATGTGGCCTTACCTGTTGGTTCAATCATCTTCCACCATGTCACAATGGTCTCCTTGGTTTCCCAAAAGCTCCATTGTGTCACAGTGGCCCCTTGGTTCCATGCAGTTCTGTCATGTCCACAATGGAATCCTTGCTTTCTTCATGTCACAATGGCCCTTGGCTCCATGTGGCCTTGCCTGTTTGTTTCAGCATCTTCCATCATGTCACAAGGACTCCTTGGTCTCAAAAAGCTCCACTGTGTAACTGTGGCCCCTTGGTTCCATGCGCCATGCGGATCTGTCTGTGTCACATAGGAGTCCTTGCATTCTTCGTGTCCAAAACTACACCTTGGCTGCATGTGGCCTTACCTGTGAGTTCAATCATCTTCCATCATGGTCCCAATTGACTCCATGGTCTGAAAAAGCTCCACTG